>NW_027270942.1:1110000-1310000 GCF_040938485.1 Diadema antillarum | reverse complement strand
ACAATTCATATAGGCATTATTGTTGTTGTTGTTGTTGTTGTTGTTGTTGTTTTAAAGAACGAAAGAAGAGAGAGAGAAAATGGGGCCCTATACAAATAATTTGCCCCAGACAGCACTTAACAAAAACAAACATTATAAATCTTAGAGAGATATAATTATTGTTCTCATGATATCAATGATCATTTTCGACGAATAATGAAAACTCTAAAGAGGTTTCCCAAATCAGGTATCCGGAATTGTGAATTTCAAAATCAGGCATCTTTGTGGATGAAAAAATTGAGGCCCTCTAAAAAAGCAAAACAACAACAACAACAACAACAACAACAACAAAACAAACCTGCAAGTATAATAGACTTGATTGTGGCGATATTGATTGATGCACAACGCCTTCCGCTGTATTTGTTCGTATAACGTTAAACTCATACTTAAGAGTCTGAACGATGAGATACATTAGAAAAATACACACAATTTCTCCATCTGAAAAGCATAGTGCTTCCACATGCTCTGTAAATATGTTGATGACAAGCTATTATTATTGCATAAGGCAGGCTAATATTCGGAGAAGAGCTATGATTCAATATGACCTGTGCACGGGAAAAATATAAAAAAATTTTATTCAAGCTAAAAGTATCTGAATTGGACATATTATATTCTTTAAATTTTTGTCAATGCTTTCATACGTACTCTCTAAAAAATATCGAGTGAAAATTTTCACTCTACGAAAAGGATTGAATACAAAGAAGAGTGAATTTAAAGTGAAATTGGAGTGAATTTCAAGTGAAAATGTTTATTTTCACTCATTTTGGAGTGACCTCAGGGATCACTCGAAGATTTTGGAGTGATCCCTGACGTCACTCTAAAAAGAGTGAAAATGAACATTTTCACTCAAAATTCACTCCAATTTCACTCTAAGTTCACTCTTTTTTTGTATTCACTCCTTTTAGAGTGAAAATCTTCACTCGATTTTTTTTAGAGAGTAAAATTCTCATTGTTATAATTCGTTACGTTCCGAACAAAGTTCGCTAATGCGAATGATTAAGTTCATTATTTCGAAAGTTTGTCGGTGCTAAAATGTAATATGTTTCGTGAATCAAAAATTTATGATTAATCCCAAAATGAATGCAGAGTCGTAATTCTTCAGAAGGTTTGTTGATCAGATCATGTTTTTCGGAATGACGAACATTATTCATATCATCAGATGATATTGAATAATGTTCCTTATTCCGAAAAACTTAATTGGGTACTTTATTCCAAAGTTTCGTTTATCCCAAAATGAATGAAGGGTCGTTATTCCAAAGGCGCGTCAATCTGGTGATGAAATAGGATTCGTAATTCCGAAAATAAAATATGTTTTATTTTTCAGCGAAATGCGGTGTTGTTATTGTTAAGATACTATATAGAATATTACGCAATGAAATTTAAGGGAAGAGCGCTGGAATACAATTGGAATTTTGGATTGCATTATTGATAGAAAACGAATATTTCCTCTTCTTCCTCCGTATCCCACCTTTCCCATATACTGTATAGCCAACATCGTCATCGGGATGAACCATTCTTTGCCACATTCACCATTCAATTATCGGAATCAGGAATGTAACAACATCAATATTTACAAAAGGTCACACAAGTGCTCGGTTTTCCCACCTCCCTGGTTATACCACCTATATGGCCTACATGCTTACATCCTATAAGGTCCAAGGAGCATATCAACTAAAGACATGCATATGGTGAAATGGAGAAGTTTGTCGTCGAGGGATTAAAAAGCAAAAATTACAGGATGGAGACCAAATTAATTGGTTGTGGTGTGCCATATAGCATGGCTCGACACTAACTTTTTTGTTTGGTGGCCCGATGGGGCCACCAAATCCTAAATTTCAAATGTTTGGTGGCCCGAGAGAAAAATTTGGTGGCCCGAAAAAAAGCAATAAAAAACATTAAAAGTCCTTTTTTTTTAATGAGTCAAATATTTAAGTTTTATGATAGTAAGAATTAGAAGTTGGACATATCTACTCATAAATAAACTTCAACAAACTTGCAACACTCACTCTCAGGCACTCATTTAGTCCTTTTCATCCATCCTTTAAACAAATTTAACTGCTAATTTCCGGCGCAAAAAGTTATGAATTTATTGACATACTTTTCAAAATATTTTGGTGGCCCGAGGCGGGCCACCAAATTTGCCCTTTTTAAAAATTTGGTGGCCCGACTTTCATTTTTGGTGGCCCCGGGCCGCCGGGCCACCGTTAGTGTCGAGCCCTGCATATAGTACCGAACTTATTTCTGTTCTCTACTTATCTACACTCAATTTTCATTTTGCATTGAATGAGGTAATAAAAGCAGCCAACTTGCGTTGCTTCTTATATATAGAAATAAAAAAAAAACAATTAATAGTCTTACGATGGGGTGATAGCTGTCTCTAAACATATCATTTGTCATAAACTTGGCACCTGTTTCTTTTATAGAAAGTTTATTATGATTAACTCATATGGACGGGTCTCTGAGCATATGAAAAACAATGAAAAAAAAAGTACATGAGCATCTTTTGAGAATTTGAATTGAGGCAAAATATTCCACAAAACTGATACTTTCCTATATACAAGTGATAAATCTGCAATAAGCTGAAAAAATATATGAGTTACATGGACAAATCTATATCAAATGCTAGAGCTTGTCATATCTTAATTATGTGAATACAAAAACTGTAAGTCAGAGTCTATTATTGTTTGTAACGTTTGGCCGTTAATTTTGTTGCATGATGACCTTGGGAAATGAAGTCTTTCAGCTGAAAATATCCAAAACCAAGCTGCAATGATAATTCATTATGATTGCACTGTATACGTCCACTTGATATATGCCAGCAATGCACCGTGTTAATTGCGACTTAAACTAAATAATTAGTATTCTTTCTTGCATATATACCCATGGATGATAATTCTTATAGCAAAACAAGGCTTTTTAAGGGGGGGGGGGCATAATTGCCCCGAAGCGCATCATGCTTCAAACAATGGCCTTCTGTCAAAGAAATATTTTTTAATTATTTGTTTCATTATACATAAACCACTTCAGACAAGGTTTTTATCATCAAGTGACTTTATGAAAAATAGATTGGAAATGAATAGATGTGGCTCTTATCGCGCGTTCTTTTAAAAACTGGTCCCCCTATAGATGCTATAATTGCTAAATGAATGGATGTTGGAGCATATAGTGGTAAGAAGTGACCTTGTACGGCTATCAAGCGGGCTATTTCAAGGGATAGAAGATGGTGTATGAAGACATCTTATGTTGAGGGGCCACAATACCCCAGCTCACCTATACATGCAAGTGTACTTCATTTTTCTTGTGTGGGTTCATACATATCCCCATGTTATTATCTTGGTGATTATCATATTGTGTGAGATGAAGAAATAAACAATATCGTAGAATATTTATAAGTTTAGTCAGTTGCCGCAATGTTTCCACGAGAGGGACACGATATTATGAAGACAAGAACTGATCGGAAGAGCACGTTGCTAATCATCTGTTTCTTTTTTATTCACTAGCTGCTATTAAGTTATAGAAAGAAGGGTCTCAACTGAACGTATTCATCAGCAAACACGAACATAAAAAATACATGTACATAGAAAAATACATTATATATCACATGGGCCGCCCACCCACAATATACTCATCTCCACATACAAAGTTTTTACAAAAAAATTTGCACAATACTCCGCTGCACTTTCTTCTTTCGACTTCATTTTTCGCTTTTTGGATGCCATGTGTCTTGGCCATAGTGTAGCTCCGTGCATAGTGTGGATACAGTGACTAAATAGGCCCTATCAGAAACAGGATTATCGCACCAGAAAACCTTTCCATGCAGTAAACAGTGCATGGAAATACTCCACGGACAGTGGATGCATGCATGTAATGTATATGGAGAGTGTCCTTGGGACCTCTGGGTGAGGATGCAGGGGTCACTAACGTGACCTCTTCCTTATTACGTAATGACAGAATGATCGCCCTCGCTCACTGGGGGTAAATTTAGGCTCCTCCCACTTGAAGCGAATGTGCCCAGACCCTTTGCCTTCGGCAAAGGCGGCGACTTCGTCGCGGGGCGGCGACTTCGTCGCCGCGGAGTCCAGTTGGCAAAGGGTCTGGAAACCAGACTATACGCACGCTGAAGCATCACGGTATCCCTGTCTGTGACCTCGTTACGGTATACGCCACTTTTGTGAGACCAGTGTGGGAGTACGCCGTGCCAGTGTGGTCTAGTGGTCTCACAGAGCGGCAACGCCAGGTGATCGAGCAAATCCAAAAGAGAGCATGTCGCATCATTCTTGGGAACACATATACCCGATATTCTGAATCGTTGGCAAAGTGTACCCTGTCATCCTTGACAGCAGCTATGTACGACTTTTGCCAATTCATTGCAACGCCCAACATCCAAACTGCATCATCTCCTGCCACCCATCAAAACTCATGATCACAACACTAGGAGCGGCACCCAACGCTCAGAGCCCCGGTGTAGAACAAGTAGATTCAGAAACAGTCCGATACCACACTTTACACGCATTTTGAATTCAGCAAGAGTTTTCTATGCGTAAGATTATACATGTATATGTTATGTCATGGATTTCACAGGAGGGCTTCCCATACCAACAATATTGATTAACCTTTTTGGTTATTTAGTGATTTGAGGTTATTTAGAGTATAATAATGCTTTGATTTTATATTTTTTCCCCTTTTTTCCCGTCTTTTCCCTCTTTTTTTTTCTTTCTTTCTCCCTTTTGGTTCTTCCTTTTTGATCACGGCAAATCTTTTGTATGACTACAATTACAGTGAATTCTGTTCATCAGTTTTGTATGATTGTATTTTGTGTTTGTTTAAAAGAATATGTTGTATCCTATATGAATTCGACGATATCATGGGATATTGAAGGAGAATAGAGGTCAATACTTTTTTATGTATATTGCGCTTTTTTGTGTAACTGATAGATATAATGATATACACGGGTTAAAACATCATTTTGTACACATGCAATAGTGGTATCCTTGGTTTTTTTATTATTTCACACTTTCGGGTCCTTGTCACTGATTTTGATAATGGCTTGTGTATCTTTTGAAATATTTAAAGTTATAAGATATCTATGATAATGTATATAATATACAAAATATTTTTATTGTTATATATATATGTGTGTGTGTAAGTATTAGAAGAATTACCATATTGAATGATATCGAATGATTTTAATTTGATATGAACATTGAGTTATTTATAGAGAGAGAGAGGGAGGGAGTGAGAGGGAGATGAGAGGAGAGGGAGAGAGGGAGAAAAGGAGGGAAATATAGACACAGTGAAACATACCTAGGACAGAGGGATAGGGAGGGAGTGAGGGAGAAAGACAGAAAGAGAGAGAGAGAGAGAGAGAGAGAGAGAGAAATGGGAAGTAAGATAACAAAAAAATTGATATTTTTTTGCAATCTGAAATGTATATGATGATATTGTGCAATATTAATCTCGCGATTCTTTTTTCAACTGTAATATTCGATATTTTATAGAATAAGTCGTACACGTCATTTGAGTTTGTTATGGATATTTATGTGTGTAGTTCATCTGTTCGTGCATGTATTCCTCTTTTGAGCTTTTTTTTATGTATTATTTTATATCATTTGCTGTAAACCATCACAATTCGGCCTTTGGCTGCGATGATGTTGATATCAATAAACCATTTCAATTTCAAAAAAAAAATTCAATTCAATTTGCCTAGACAAGTCCAGATCAACTAAATTTTAGTGATTGGTCGAGAGGAGGAGGAGTCAAAAGACGGTGTTGGGTAGTTGAGGGATGTCATGGATCTCAAGGAGGACGCTGTTTAGGACGTGCTAGTTTATGAAAACCTCGTGGCAGAGCTGGGAATAGCCTTTGGATAAGGCCTCCGCTGCCTAGATTGTAAACTAAGCGGGTCTAGGACTTGTCCCCCGGAGGACAACTCCCCCGGGGACTACTCCCACCTGACAACTCCCCCGGAGGACGACTCCCCCGGGGGACGACTCCCCCGGGGGACAACTGCCCCGGGGGACAACTCCCCCGGAGGACTACTCCCCCGGAGGACTACTCCCCCGGGGGACCACTCCCCCGGAGGACCACTCCCCCGGGGGACCACTCCCCCGGAGGACCACTCCCCCGGGGGACCACTCCCCCGGGGGACATCTCCCCCGGGGGACAACTTCCCCGGGGGACAACTCCCCCGGAGGACAACTCCCCCGGAGGACAACTGCCCCCGGGGACGTCTCCTGGGGGACAATCCCATGCATACTGAAAAGAGATTTTGTGTGTGTGTGTGTGTGTGTGTGTCCTAGAAATTAGAATTAAATTCATCTGTGTAAAAACAGTATTCTTTTTAAATAAAATTTAAATTAAAGTTGGCGTTACCTAAGACACGTCCATCTTTATAACAAAGTTTTCGAAATCTCAGCACAAAGTTTTTACCATTGTACACGCTACATGTAATGTCTAAAAAAGTAGAAACGCAGGTCCATTTTATCACTGAAAGTTGGTCAAGAGATAAACACATTGACGGATACACGCTTTTGAGGGGAGAGTTTATTCCTTAGCATGTACCTGTTATTCTTCATTATTTTATATTTTAAGAAGTCCATTCTTTGATGATTTTCTTTTTCTTTTTGCAATTCATGATTATGATAAGGAATATGTTAAATGAAAGAGAGATATCATTCAGAGGGGTGAAGGCTTAAGTTTTTGAGTTTCTTCAGTTTGTCTCCCTCTACAAAGGAATATGTTGTTAGAAATACCCTTTTAATGGGGTTAAGATTTTTATCTTAGATTCTTATGATAGTTACTATCCTGTATGTCACTGTCAGTAATGTCCTTGTGCAATTTTCATTTGTTATGTTGACTGTGAATTTATCTGAACATCATTACAATTCTTAATGTCGGAGAAATAATTGACAGAAAAAAATATGAATATTCTGTTCCTGAAAAGACTTGAACGTGTAAAATGGTAATATATTCCAACCGGCATTAGGCACTATAATGCAGAAACAGTATTAGCACTGGTTGCACAGTTATATACCATGCATCCTGAATGCACCAGCCACATACCGGTATCTGCATGACACACGTATAACATAACCCTTGCTGTACTATTGTTGGTAGAAAACACCAGATTGATAGCTAGAACTTGTTATTAAGAGTATGGTAGTCAATACTACTTGAAAAAATACAGAAAAAAATGCAAAAAATGGCAGTTGGGTTAGGGGTAAAAGGCAAGGAAATTTTATGCCTAAATATGGGCAAAAGGTTAGTATCATGTGGAAGATTAGGTTTTACATTAAAATTATCATTATAATCCATTTCCTTGACCCCCAAAACATGGGGTTAGACACCAAAACCATCACAATTGACCAAAAAATAGCCGAGTTATAACCAGAAATATCTTTTTAAAGCCGAAACGGTGACCAGCTTTTCGGCCGGGGCACCCTGGATTTCGCATTTTTCGTTCTTTTTTTTTTCTTTCAAAAATGATGTCAGTAGGCACAAAGTCATTAAACTAAGGTGTGATGAGCATGTTCTGAAAATGTCATCCTCTTTAGCCCATTTCTAAGAGATATCAAGGGATGACGACTGTAATATTTAGCCTGTTATTTAGAGAGTTCCCTAGTTGTTTCTTTAATCAGTCAGAATAAGCACACGATCTTGGCAGTAATTTGTTGTATTACAATCATGACGAGTTTGAACAATGCAAATGCTTTAGCGATATCGATTGCATCGGATGCCCAAGGGAAGAAACGGACACTGGTCAAAAAGTATATGTGCACATTTTGTTAACACGCAGGTGATAGGTTGATATGTTTTTATTCTTCTAGGTCTTGGGTGCAAGTAAGGAAGTTTGCTGAGGTAGTACATCTACCTCCGGGGTTTCTCGAGAGGGGTAACTATAGAGCATAGCAACAGCATCATCTCTGTGGGGATTGGTTGGTGCTGCATAGCTGGGCACTAGTCTCTGCGTTCAAACTGTACTAATTTCAAACATTTGGCATCTCCCTTTTTTTAGAAAAGTAAAGTTTCTCTTTTTCACACAGATTTTTTTCATTTATCAACTACCACTGAAACTTAATTAATAAGCCATTGTCTTTTTAGGATTATCATGGCAATTATTTGATACGTTGTTCACACAATATACTTGTCCTATTTGAGTAATAATGGAAATACGTCTTGTATGGGCGTGTTTGACTTGCCATATCTTATATCTTACATTCAACTTTACTACATGTGTAATCATACCAACACATCTTATAAACACAAACATTACTGATACTTGTAAAGTGAGTAACACTTCACTTCAATATTGAGATATCACGGCTTTGTATGACACATTACAACGCACTCTTATAACGACGTAAGTTCAATCTCGCTCTTCACACTTGGAGAAATACTTGTGATTGTTTTGTAAACTGTACTTTTGTTCACTTTTAGAAATGTGTTATTTTTGTCTTTGAAGAAACGTTAATCATTGTTTCTCTTATAATAATCGACAAAGCTGTTACTTTTGATAAGTTAGATGAAACACTTTTATTGCACTCAAAATGTAACCAACTCTACTCTCCAGATGAATAGTTCAACATCTAAACATTATCACAATCCCGTGATCATTGTCATTTCATTTCCCGTCAAATTCCGGTATCTATCCTATAAAATAGATAAGTTTTTACACTGGTCCATATTTTTGACCTGATCTTGTGATACGATATCATGTTGAGTCATCTAGCTTTGTTGCATTAAGGATTGTTTTCCGCTGTACCTCTTCTGATGTCAATTCTGTTTTGACAGGAGCATTTTTCCTTCACATTCCACTATGCAACTTCTTGGAAACTTTGTCTTTGAAACAACAACGCTTTTCTCTTCGATCAAAGTAATTTTACTGCACTTTTGTTTCTTGGTCAGCTTTGTTTGCACATTCTTTATTACTTTTGGTTTCAGCAGCTGACTAGCTGTTGGCAGGGTGGTCCTTGTCCTCCTCTGCATCAACAATTGTGCAGGACTAGCATCTAGCCCATCGATCGGTGTGTTCCGATAGTCAAGAAATGCCAAACCTGGATCTGTTCCATCTCTCATTGCCTTTTTCATTAGACATTGCGATTTGTACTGTCTTTTCAACTTTCCCATTGCTATGTAGAAAGTGATGAAGACGTGACATGCTTGAATTGGTACTGACAAGCAAACTCTTTGAACTGGTCACTTGTAAACTGTGTACCATTATCTGATACCACAATCTCCGGTATACCATTACGTGCAAAAGTGTTGTTTGCATACTAACTTCAATTACTCTTACGCTACACATTTTTTGTTTTGTTTTTGTTTTCCATGTTCAAATGTTATCAAATAAAACTGTGTGAAACAAAACTCAATTTTCAATTAATTGAAACTCGAATCATCCCATCTTTGTGGTTGAGAGATTTGTGTTGGTCGTGCGGGTGTGCTTTCCCAGGGCTGTTGGAAGATATTACCTTTTTACACGTTCAAGTCTTTTCAGGCACAGAATATTCATATTTTTTTCTGTCAATTATTTCTCCGACATTAAGAATTGTAATGATGTTCAGATAAATTCACAGTCAACATAACAAACGAAAATTGCACAATAAAGTATTACTGACAGTGACATATAGGATAGTAGCTATCATAAGAATCTAAGATGAAAATCATAACCCCATTAAAAGGGTATTTCTAACAACATATTCCTTTGTAGAGGGAGACAAACTGAAGAAACTCTAAAATTTGAGCCTTCACCCCTCTGAATAATATCTTTCTTTCATTTAACATAATCCTTATCATAATCATGTATTGCAAAAAGAAAAGGAAAATCTTCAAAGAATGGACTTCTTAAAATATTATAAAATAATGAAGAATAACAGGTACATGCTAAGGAATGAACTCTCCCCTCGAAAACGTGTTTCCGTCAATGTGTTTATCTCTTGACCAACTTTCAGTGATAAAATGGACCTGCGTTTCTACTTTTTTCGACATTACATGTAGCGTGTACAAAAATAAAAACTTTGTGCTGAGATTTCAAAAACTTTGTTATAAAGATGGACGTGTCTTAGGTAACGTTAACTTTAATTTAAATTCTGTATAAAAAGAATACTGTTTTTACACAAATGAATTCAATTTTAATTTCTAGGACACGAATAAGAAACATCTCTGTTCAGTTATGGGATTGTCCCCCAGGAGACGTCCCCGGGGCAGTTGTCAGGTGGGAGTGGTCCTCCGGGGGAGTGGTCCCCCGGGGGAGTGGTCCCCCGGGGGAGTGGTCCCCCGGGGGAGTGTTCCCCCGGGGGAGCTGTCAGGTGGGAGTAGTCCCCGGGGGACTAGTCCTCCGGGGGAGTTGTCCTGATACGAAACTAAGCGTGCCCACTTGAGATGGCGTTTGCAATAGTGATCTACGGCACGAGCTGCTCGACGGACGGTCTGGGCCTCCGGATGTGATGGTTGTTATTGTTGTAGTGGCGTTTTCCATTCTCTTTTGAATACTAAAGGCTGGTTGCTGTACACGTATCGCGATTAGTCTCAATTCAGACACAAAGGGGATATAAGTCCAGACCGCGTTGACCAAAGGCTAAGCTGGAACCTACTATCAATGTTCCATGAGCTGCTACAGAGGTAAGATTTTATTCGTGTGTACTACATATTTCGTGTTTCGTGTTTCACATGAGAGCGTGATACATGATTTGAACAGAGAGAATGGTTGGCGTTTGTCGTTCATTTTTTTTTTCTGATTGCTTTCTGCAGTATTTGAGGAGAATTTCACAAACTTTAATTTTCATGGAAAGTACACATTCCATCGACTTGTAACTGACATTAAGGATAATATCATCCCTCTGCTTTTTGAAAGAAGTTAAGTCAAGTGCTCTTTCACTATGCTAGAAAAGTGAAAGTATGATGAATTTACGTTATACTTTCTTTGTATTGTTGTCCATAACGACGTCATGAAGTGTATAGTAGTCTCCTTATATCCAGCAATGATAGCACAGAAACTTTAAAAATTCATAACCTTTGAATCGGCTGTTAGATCTTCCTAAAACTTTCACAGATGAATTCTACTTGTATTCTGCATACACTCAATCCACACTATATTGGTATTTGGTTCCGTTTAAAACATGAAATTCAATATTCTGCTTATCGTTTAGTATAGCTACATAAATTATTCGTATGGCAAAACATCTCTGTGATAGTTAAGACACGCAGGGATAATGTATTGCTCGTTTGGCCCTTTGGACCACCAAGATATTAAGAACACCTGCAAATATAGTATATATGGAACCAGAAGAAGTATTCATGGAGAACACTTTGTGGAGACAGGCCCACGACTAATGGCTTTAATGAAATTGATCATTGCGCCTGAAAAGCCTGAACATGCAGTCACTTTGAATGTGCACACTCAGAGTAAAGAATGCTGTTTAATGGAAAATTTACGATCACGCTCAAGGGTATAAAACCTGTACATTAAAACGGTGCACGCCACTGCACTCGGTGTTTCCGCGTATAAAGATCTATACTGTATAGATACTGTTAGTCTATCTGTCACCAATATGGCTTCTTCGAAAGAGATCCTCGGGGTAAAGACATTTTGTATATTATTACAGGTGGTAGCAGAGGGATTGGACGCGCTATAGCCTTGGCCATATCAAAGCAAGTAGAAGAAAATTCGGTGGTTGTCATCACAGGCAGAAGTGCCGGTGATCTGAACGAGACGCAAAGTCTAGTGCACACCACTGCTCCTGGCGTGCGAGTCATTTCGGTTACGGCTGACTTGTCGGACCAGTCATCGCTCTCCAGCACTCTCCGGGAACTGACGAAGGATGTCAATCCAAAAGATTATCGACATGTTCTCCTTGTTAACAATGCTGCATCCTTGGGCGATGTTACTCGATACATTCGCGATTGGTCTTCATCGGATGTTGAGTACGTGCAAAACTACTGCATGCTTAACTTGACGTCGGCATTTTTGCTCACTTCTAACTTTCTCTCGAAGTTTCCCGCGAGAAAGGGACTCCGACGGACCGTGATCAACCTCACGTCAATTGCGGGCGTTGAGGCAAATAGATCGTGGTGAGTACTAGTACTTAACAGATTGTACTGCGCGGCATTATCGATGTGACGGCAACGCATCTATTTCTCTCTCCATCGATCCATCCTCCTCCCGTAATCCCCTTCTTTGTATCCTACATATAACCCTCACTCCACATGATTGTAATGTGACCTTGACCTTCATGGAGATTACTCCCAACATTCACTTTACATTCTCCACAATGTTAAATAATGTATTAATAATTCAATTTTTCTGACACAGCAAAAAAGAAAAAGTGAGAAAAATGATAATACCAATACAGTATTTATTTGTTTTTCAAGTCATTTTCATCAACAAATTCGTTGTAGTGAGATCCTCGATTGTCACAGTTGTACTCATAACAGAGATTTGAGCCCGTATAATGGAATTTATAGGCCTACTATTTCTGTCAATGGATACATTTCATTTTTTCCTTTTTTTAACAAATTCACTTTCAATGATGTTATATTCGTACAAAATAATACACTTCGTCATCCGTCCTTGTCCTTTCCTCAGTGGCTTGTACGGCATGGGTAATGCTGCTAGGAACATGTGGTTCAAGGTTCTGGCCGCTGAGGAGCCAGACGCTCGTATCATCAGCTACCACCCAGGGCCAGTCGACACCCCCATGTTGACGCAATTCCTCACCGAGTGCGTCGATGATGGTCTCCGGAAGATCTTCACCGATAAAGTGTCCGGCCGGCAGGTGCTGACACCTGACCAGACTGCATCCACGCTGGTCAAGATTTTGGGGCAAGACACTTTCGAGTCTGGGGCATACATTGATTATACTTATCTCGAATAATACTATTATACTTTATCTGGTTTGAAAGCGCTTGAGCGCATTCGGACTGATTGTCAGTCAGTGGCAGTACAAGCAACTCGACCGAAGAATTAATTACCGCCGCCAAGGGAGGAGGTTATGCTTTCGTTACCGTTGGTTTGTTTGTTACCTCCGCCAAGGGAGGAGGTTATGTTTTCGTTACCGTTGGTTTGTTCGTTAGTTAGTTCGTTAGTTACCGTAGTTAGTTTGCCCGTGTGCAAAATAACTCAAAAAGTAGTTAACGGATTGGGATGAAACTTGCAGGAAAGGTTGAGGATGACACGAGTAACAAACGATTAACTTTGGGTAATGATCCGAAAATTTTGGGGAAATTTATGAAGGATTTTTGCTATTTTGGCAAGTAGGGTCAATGAACTTGGGAGTTCAGGCTGCGCGTATTGAGGTTTGTCTGCGCGCTCTAAAGTGCGTGCGCAGCTGAGGGTTTATGACGTAACAAAGACTTCTATATTGGGAAATCAGGCAACTTTCAGCACACAATGCTGTAAATACGTATGGGTGACAGTGGGTGGAAATCACTGATACCTCTATGGAAGAACAAGATCAGTGGAAATGCGCTGCATGCTTGGCGGAGGTCTGCGCTCTCAGAGTGCTTCTCTAGTTAGTTAATTCGTTAGTTAGTTCGTTAGTTTGTCCGTGTGCAAAGTAACTTAAAAAGTAGTCAACGGATTGGCATGAAACTTGCAGGAAAGGTTGAGAATGACACAAGTAACAAACGATTAACTTTTGGTAGTGATCCGAAAATTTTGGGGAATTTATGAAGGATTTTTGATATTTTGGCAGGTAGGGTCAATGAACTTGGTAGTTCAGGCTGCGCGTATTTGAGCTTTGCCTGCGCGCACTAAAGTGCGTGCTCTAGTTTCTGCTGGGGTGAGGCGCGCCGTGCAGCTGAGGGTTTATGACGTAACAAAGGCTTCTATATTGGGAAATCGAGCGGCTTTCAGCACAGTATGGGTGGATCTCTGATATCTCTATAGCAGTGCCGTATATTAACGGCACTGCTCTATAGAAGAATAAGATCAGTGGTGAAAATGATTTGCATGCTTGGCGGAGGTCTGCGCTCTCAGAGTGCTTTTCTAGTTAATGATGTGTTTATTTGGCTTTTATCAGAATTTCTGAGCTTCTACAAAATAAATATTGATATCATGCATTAAATGCATGTACAATCATGACAACAGTGCCGGCGGATACGAGGGGGGGGGGGGGGGGGGGGGGCGACGACCATTTGTTTTTGCTTGTCAGCTGATGAAACCAGGAAGTGGTACCAGACGTCTCAAAGTGCTCCCCCCCCCCCCACTTTTGAAAACGTGGCGCAGACCATGGACAAAGCTAAAGAGATCAAAGTGTCCTTTAATTGTCTACTGCCTTTAATTCATATATCATATATGTATATATTTATATATATATATACATATTAAGTTCTCTATAAAGCTTTTTGTAATTGTTTTTTTGTGTACTAAAAACTATGGCCCGTATTCTGCTAAAAACTTAGACCCGAGTTTAAACCCACGCCTGGGTCTAAAGTGGGTTTTGGGGGTTTAAACCTGGGTTTAAACCACCAGTTTAGACCCAGGTTTAAACCCAGGTTTAATTTGTATTCTACTAAGTCCAGCTGTGGTCTAAATTGGGTTTAAATTAAACCTACCAAGGAGGAGGTTTATTTCGAGTTTAAATCGAGTCTAACGATGACTGGTAAGGGTACCAGCACACAGATCAATGCCAATGGCACGAAACGAGTGGCTGGCTGGATACGTACAGCAGCTAGCTTGCCGGCCACACGCGTGTACACACGAGATACGCCTACTACGTACTAGATCTAGTACTTGTACACTTACACCGTAGAAGAGACTCGAGATCTACAATGTATATGTTAGAAATACAAAATTGTACTACTACATGTAGTTAGTCTAGACTTTACGATGAAAATAACCTGAAGACTAGACCAAGAACTCAATGTAGGACTAGAGTGTAACGAGCCTGATGGCCGAGGTCGATTTGGCATAGATAGACTAACTGTTAGATCGAGAACCTAGATCGTAGGACTAACGTTAGGACTAGGAGTAGGGTCCTACTAACGTTAGTAGAACCTATTCGAATAGCTAGAATATATTATTGTAACGTTAGGACTAACGTTAGATCTATTAAAAGTTTAAGGTTAGATCTAGTAGTGTGGTACGGTAGGTTTATCGAGACAGGGTTGATATAGGCCTAGATATGCTATCTATTTCTAAATTTTAGAATGGTTTCCATTTTTATAAACTGACAATCTTAAGAGAAAAGCTTTTATTCAATTTCCTACCTCAAAGTCCTGGTTTGATCAATCGCCAATCCCTTCCGAACTCACGATTCAATCGACATTTATAAAAAGCCATGTCCCATCCAGCGCACACAGCAACCGTGCCGCCGGCCGGCGCGGCGGCTCTGCTGGTACTGAGCATTCAAAGCTAGCTAATAGCCAGGCCAGGAATATAATACTGCTGAGTAGCGCAACGCTATACGCTTACCATGTATCCTGTGATGTGCGTCGCACACGTACACAAACTGTACAGTAAATGTACAGTGCTTCACGAGTCGTCGCAAGCAAAAATACAGCATGCCCTTATTCGACATAAATACCCGTAAAAACTATTCAAAATCCAAGAAATTCACGCTCATGTGGCTGATACACTGCCAATAATAAATTTAAGCGGATTTGCGGAGAGAAAAGTACTCAGAGAGGGAGAATTTCTTCTTCCTTAGAGGGCACCATGGTGGCTTGATCCAAGACTATTTCGGGTTTAATTTAAACTCGAAATAGACTTGGGTTTAACTAAACCTCGCTAGCAGAATACAAAATTAAACCTCGGGTCTAGCTAAACCATAGGTGAGTCTAAAATGGGTTTAAACCTTGGTCTACAGTAGAATACGGGCCTATGTGTCGATATACTGTTTGTCATAAATGACTTGTACACAATAATATCTGCTGTAACGGAACTAAGCAGAAATAAATCAATCCAATATATTATGATGTATGTTTATATATACAATATATATCTCATATAAATGAAATAGAGACAGTGGACTACAGACACTTTGATCTCTATAGCTTTGTCGTATTTCTAGAAGTATTGCACATGCATTTACTACATGATATCAATAATCATTTCGTAGAAGCTCAGATATTCCGATAAAAGCCAAATAAACACGTAATTAATTCGCAGTGATTTTTTTAAAACTGTGTTTAATTCCATAGAAACGTAGTTTTGAATGATCTATAGAAACGCAATTCTTATACTCTACTTTAATTTTTTTCTACCGTGGGAGGGGGTATCCCCATTCCCACACTTTCCCACAATATTGTATGTAGGGTGTATGTGTGTGTACGTGTGTCTCTCTGTCTGTCTATGTAGTGACGTGGGCTTATAGTGGGGCATAAGGGATGGGAGTGAACAGAAATATTGAGGGTAAAATAAACTATGTAATATATAATTAGATATTTGGTTAATGTAAGAGTAGCAATTGGTAATATTTTTTTAGTTATTTTTTGTATGTCTTTACAGAAGTAATTAGGGGATTGTAAAGGATGGCATGGCGCCTATTATAGTGTGGTGATGAAGGAAGGACTGTATTTTGATACAAGTGGACAGCTTTTTTTTTTCTTTTCATTTTGTCGGTTTGTTTTTATATTATACATTCCGCGAAGTTATGTGTTTACTTCGTTTGTATGTCATTATTGATCCTGATAATTTAGTATCAAAATTACGTCAAATAGTTTCAGCTATTTTCATCGTAATTAGTTGCTTTCCACTTCCAAAAGATTCACAATTTTGTTGTTATGTTTTCTTTACACAATCACCGCGATTGTGTAAATTCAATTTGCATTATACAGAATTAGAAATAAAGAATTACTTAGAAAAAAAGCTTCAAAAAGTGCGTGTATTTGTGTTTGTGTGTAAATGTATCATACACAGTCAACCTCGTATATAAGTTAACCTCGTTCAAGTAGAAAGATGGGAGAAATCGAATAAAAAAAAAAAATCTGCCCCTAATGGAAGGCAAAGAAAATGTATGTTTACATAGTAATAAATTTCCTTTTTTTCTTTGTTTAAAGTGTTACTTTTCCCTGTTTCAACAAGAATGATGTATTTCTATTCATGGATCTATTTTGTTAGCAGCTGACACCAACTATTTTCATCGACTATTTTCAGTTTTGTGAGTTTAATGTGTCCAGTTTTCACTTCCTTTGGCATTCTAAGAACGCGATAATAGCCAAGACGGAATATGAAAGCTAAGACAAAAATAAACGTTGTAGTATGATAAAATCCTCTTAAAGGAACACTTAAGAACGCATCATTTAAAAAACGACCTTCTCTTTCTCCCACCTTTCCAAACTCCCTCCCCATTTCTTGTACACTGCAAAAAGTCCGGTGCGAAATAGTGAACACCGAGCTGGTGTTAAATTTTCGGTGCTCATTTATGGTGTTAGATTAACACCTCCTGGTGTCATTTCCAAATTTTAAACTGTTTTTTGAAGAGTTTCTTAGTAACTGCACTTCTTGTTGATTTTTAATTTAAACAAGACGATGAAGAATTTTACATTAAAATACTAGATTTTTGAAAAAATGTGAAAATAAATTTACACCAAAGTAACACCAGCTGGTGTGGTCTCTTATTGAAGCTGGACGGGTGTTAAACCATTGATATTAACACCAACAAATATCAAATCAACACCATGTGGTGTCATTTTTGAATTAACACCAGTACAGTGTCGAAATAACACCAGGTACAGTGTCAAATTAACACCACGAAGTGTCAGGTGAACACTTTTCAACACCATCACAGTGCATTTTTAACACCTGTGGGTGTGGTCCTTTATTGAAGTTTGATCGGTGTTAGATTTAACACCCGTGGTGTTAAATCTAAAACCGATGTTTTTACAGTGTATGTGCGTTATTCTTTGGAATACAAAGTCATGAACTTCAACCCATCTTGAAGATCTTAGCATTCCCGCCGCATTGACGTGTGCAGTGCACTCCCGTTACAGCTAACACGGTTAAACGAAATTCCGAAATGACTAGGTCTATTAGTATAGGCCTATACACACTTAGCAGGATTGGGTGTTTGCTTATACTACGTATACAGGCCTATTAACAAGACAATTAGACCTACATTGTCGATTATAGACACAAGTATCTTGACTGAAACTGTAACGACCTGGATCTAATGAAAATCTTCATCAATCAATAGAAACCAGCACACTCTCAAATGCCCCCTCCTCCCATACTGAAAAAAACCCCAACAGAATGAGACACCCATTACTGTGGGAAATAGGGGAAGTACATAGAGCTGAATACAGCTCTATGGGGAAGTATCATCTCATAATATTGTGCGTACGCATGTTGGTGCTTTACGAGCGGAATGTATAGCATTATATTGACACAAAAATAGGACGCTTGGAACAAATAACATTCACCGCAGAAAGAGGAGCGGGTCTCACAGAAAGGAGGGACGCTGTTTGTATACAATCCTCGCCTGTCTCGCATAACCTTTTTCATATAAATTCTGTCATCGTGTATGTGCATTCATTCTGTCATCATTGTTATGTGGAGATATTGTCTGATTCATTTTTTTTTCCAGAATGGATTTTGATCATCGAATTGTGATATAGTGTAATGGATTTCAGAAAATGCACTTCAAGACAACAAAAGTTCACTGGGACGAGGGACCAGGGTGCAAGGATATCAAACAGGCGGTTATCGTAGAATGTTGGATGGTATATTTGCGGCGAATATAAGTTGTGATGTACCCTCACATCAAGTTTTTCATATTACCCCCACCCCTATTTGGAGGTTGTTACTATCGGTTGTTATTATATGTTTTCATGAACGCACTATAACAAAAACCATTTCTCTTTTATTTGTCTGTACTTAGTATCATTACAATCGCAATCTCTATTGTTTGTTTCATCACGTCGGGAAGTCGCATACAACGATATTTAGATAAACGATCTAAATCTCTTAGTAGTAAACGTATTATACACCGATCCAACTTCATAGAATAATCAGAAATTACTGCGTCGTCCGACACTGTCATGGTAAATGCATGACAGATATCGGGACACATACGTAGGCCCTATGTAATAACATCACGCTCATCTGGCACTTTGGACCACAGCAAATACTTAAAGGACAAGTTCACCTTCATAAACATAAGGATTGAGAGAATGTAGCAATATTAGTAGAACACATCATTGAAAGTTTGAGGAAAATCAGACAGTCCGTTCAAAAGTTATGAATTTTTGAAGTTTTTGTGCAGTACCCGCTGGATGAGAAGACTACTGCAGTGTATGAATAACTTAGATGTCACATGCGTACAACAATATAAGGAAAATATAAAGAGAATTTCACAAAATTCCATCTTTTGAAAAAAGTACACATTCCCCTGACTCGTTACCGACAAATGTTATGGGTAATATTATTCCCCCTGCCTTTAGAAAGAGGCAAGTCAAGTGCTCTTTTATTATGCGAAAAAAGTGAAAATATGTTGAATTTTCTTTTACATTTTCTTTATACTGTTGTACGCATATGACTCACAAGCTGTAGTAGTCTCCTCATCCAGCGGTTCCAACACAAAAATTTTAAAAATTCATAACTTTTGCATCGATTGTCCAATTTTCCTCAAACTTTCACTGATGTGTTCTACTAATATTGTTGCATTTTCTCAATCCTTATGTTTTTGAAGGTGAACTTGTCCTTTAAACACACGCAAATATGGAAAATAATATGGCAGAAGATGCAGAGGAGTACTAGTCACTTTTTATTCAAATTGAAATGAATCTATTAGGAATTTTCTACATCGAATATGTATTACAAAAATGAAATACAGTAATTTCTTTTTGTTTACAAGACAATGAAGCATACTGTGTGTACATCCGAATAGGAAACTGAGACACACGTGTACAGATTAAAGAAAAGAGTAAGAGAACACGTCGATTGGGAGCCACTTGGAAAAAAAGAAAATCAAATGATCTGACTGAGTTTATGGCACATGTATTGGGAGTGTAAATGCAGAAGACTGTCGTCAAAATAATGAGCATATAGCTTGAAGATACGACAGCCTTGAAAGAGAAGGAAGAAAAAAAGTGGGCTGAACATGCATCTTGTATACTTATCGAAAAGAAAAGAAAAAGCAAGAAAAAAAATGACATTCTGGCATGACATTGCAACGACAAGAAATGTAATACAATAGACACTATATGATTATTATATATAGAGAATGAGGTGAGTGAGGCGATCGAGTGCTGGAGCAAGTGAAAGAGCCTAGCCGGCGCGCGATATCGGTGCCTTTTTAAGATAGGAAAACTTAAATATGTATATTGAATAGTTTGATATTTACAAAATCAACAATATTATACTGGGTTAAATTTGATAAATCAATATTATAATCACCCATTAAATAAACATTCTTATTTTCATGCAAAATCTTATGTAGTGTCACATCAATTTTTTTTTCACAAACATCTCCATATCGTTACTTAGGGGGTCTGTAAGTGATACCAACTATTACATTTTTACCCTTATCTTTAAGAATTTCAATATACAAATCTTCGGTTCCCTCAATATGAATATTGCTCCTAATTTTGTATCTAAATTGAGTATGGATAAACATTCCTATTCCTCCTTTACAGTGTACGATCAGCGCACGTGAATAAAACTTTAGTTTGGAAGATGAAAGATTGGTGGAGAATTTGAATGCAACCACGTCTCGCTTATACCCATAACAGTAAAAGGAAACTCATTCATCGAGGTCGGTGCCTTTTTAAGATAGGAAAACTTAAATATATTTATTGCATAGTTTGATGTAAGGAGACGGGGAGGGTATCAAAACATTAAAATTAATCTATTTAGTTTTTTGGTTTCAAACATTGTCACTTCATACTGACAGCTCAGTTCTAATCTGTTGCTATACAGTGAAATGGAATATCATTAATCAATTTTTGCCTGAAACGCCTGAACGGGTGCTTTGAATGTGCGCATTCCGATTGCTGTGGTTATGAAAAAAAATAGGCTCACGCCCAAAGAGGACACAACCGGTACATTAAAACGGTAAACGCCAGCTAGTGCACTCGATGTCCCCAGTTAACATTTTGATACTGTTAGTCTATCTGTCACCAATATGGCTTCTTCGAAAGAGATCCTCGGGGTAAAGACATTTTGTATTATTACAGGTGGTAGTAGAGGGATTGGACGCGCTATAGCCTTGGCCATAACAAAGCAAGTAGAAGAAAATTCGTTGATGGTCATTTCAGGCAGAAGTGCAAGTGATCTGAGCGAGACGCAACGTCTGGTGCACACCGCTGCTGCTGGCGTGCGAGTCATTTTGGTTACGGCGGACTTGTCGGACCAGTCAGCGCTCTCCAGCATTTACCAAGAACTGACGAAGGATGTCAATCCAAAAGATTATCAACATGTTCTCCTCGTTAACAATGCTGCATCCTTGGGCGATACTTCTCGATACATTCGAGATTTGTCCTCGTCCGATGTTGAGTAAGTTCAAGACTACTGCATGCTTAACTTGACGTCGGCATTTCTGCTCACTTTTCACTTTCTCTCGAAGTTTCCCGCGAGAGAAGGACTCCGAAGGACCATCATCAACATCTCGTCAGTTGCGGCCAGTCTGCCCGTTAGTACGGGGTAGGTATTACCACTATACAGTAGTAGGTCTACGTGGCATTATGGGTGATTATGGAGGAGATAACTACCTACAACGCATCTACCTCCCTCTCCTTCCATCCTCCTCCTGTAATCCCCTTCTTTGTATCTTACACAGCCCTCACTATCATGTAATGTGAGGAAATAATTATCCTTGACCGTGGAGATTTTTTTCACGTTGATTTTACCTTGACCATTTTGAGATAACTATAATCTTTACACGTTTGTACAATCGGTAATTATAAGCATCTTATTATAAGCCTGAGCACATCTATAACATGCTCTGATGAGGAAAAGCAAGGAAAGTTCTTGAACTCATCAGGAACAGTAAAAAGAAAATTATATGACTTGTCGATGCTATACACATCATTTCTAAACCCTGTGTTTTAGAGAATGCATTTCACTGAGAGCCTCGGTGGTCACGTGATAAGTTGATGTAGTGTACTAAAAAAAAAATCAATTTAAAGGGATTGTATAGTTTTGGTTCAGATAGGGATGTAGGTTTCCAATTTGTGTGTGTGTTTGTGAGATAATGAGAAACCTCTTATGAAAGGCAATGTCACACCTTTCCGGGTAAGCTACGCGGCTTGTTGCGAGTTGCCCGTGGATTTATGTTTTTGCGCCGGAAGCGCGTGTCACCTGCATGACATTCTGTGGGACATCTGCCATATCAAATTCCTTCAGAAGAATTCCTTCACCGAGTTGTCAGCCCTCGCTCGCCACCCATGCGCCTACACGCAGGACAAACGGAATGGACGTAAGTAGAACGTAAGTAGCACGAGTCCAGCAGGTAAGAAACTCGCCCAAATCCTTGTCCGCCTGCAAAAATTGTCCTGCGTCCTTGAAAATCCCCACACGCATCGAGCCCGCGTATCTTGCCCGGAAAGATGTGACAGGGCCAAAACTTGGCTGCGGGAAAAGAGGACTTGCGTGCGCAACTCCGGGTAACCACGGGTGAGATACGTGCTAGGTACTGTCATCTGCGGGTCATCTGCGGGTCATCTGCGGGGACCTCCGGGTAGCAAAAAGTGTTCTTCGCAAGTCGCTCGCAAGGCTTACCCGGAAAGGTGTGGCACGGCCTTTATGAAATATGAAAGTATACATGCAATTCAAAGAGGAATTCAGTTTATTTGATGAAATAATGGCTGAGATATCCAAAAAAGTAATCCAAATAAAATGCGACAGGTCACGACTTTTATTAGGAACTCTTTGTTTCACCTTATTTTTGGATATCTCAGTCATTTAAAAACCGATTTTTTATCAAACAAAGTCTCAATTCCTCTTACAAATTATTGTATGCTCTTTAACATTTCATAGAGTGGTTTCTAGATATATTATTTCGCAAAACGTTGAATGCTAAATCCTCACCTCGACCAATTTTATACAGTCCCTTTAAGTCCTGCAGCTGAAAGTAAAATTTCTGTAGTATCTTTCTTGGCAGTGCGGCACCATCCTTCTCCTCTTTATGACGTCACTCTGTATGTATTCATATTTTTACGAAGCCAACTGACTATCCATGATGCCCTATATATAGTATTCGGGCAAATACACTATGTTCACTTCAATCCTTTTCCTTTCCTCAGTGGTTTGCATTGCATGGGCAAGGCTGCCAGGAACATGTGGTTCAAGATTCTAGCGGCTGAGGAGCCAGACGCTCGCATCCTCAGCTACCACCCTGGGCTCGTCGATACCGTCATGTTTCAGCAACTCTCCGGCGACTGCCCAGACGACGGTGTCTGGAAGATCATGACCGAGATGCTGGCCGAGCAGAAGCAACTGCTAACACCTGACCAGACTGCAACCATACTGGTCAAGATTCTGGGGGAGGACACCTTCGAATCTGGAGCTCAAATTGATTATACTTACCTCAAATGACGGACGTCCTTGATCAGTATGGTTTATAATAGCTCAGTTTCGCAACATGTATAAGCTTCGTTTCTACAGTCCGACCTCCTACCCGGCTTCCCTTTATCCGGATCTCTCTATTATCCGGACATGACCTCGCCGTGATTTTTTTTAAATCTGTAATTTCGGGGGAAAGGGGGATTTCGATCTCAAACAAACTTCCTACATAAACTGACATGGATTAGATATTATTCCCAACAACAGTACCATACATTCACATCAGATTTTGATCTAAATAACATGCATTCAAACATGCGATTCCCCAAATCACCGCAAGAACATGGACAGAAAACTTTTCATTAAATCATTGCATGGTACAGGCGATCGTTCATCGAGCAAATTATCAGAGAATTCTGAACGCAGACCAGCAGCTGACGAGGACGTGACATGTTCACGCAAAATTGATACATGCATGTAGCTACAATCATTGGGATAGGCAGCTGCGTGTATTAAACATAGACTCTCCCATATCCGGCCTAATCCCTTATCCAGATGCACCGAGATTCTTCTCTTTGAATCCATTGTCTCTCAGGTTGTACACTGTACTAAAACTTTAATCATATAAATGGATGCAGGCAAACTGGAGACTTCAGCTGTAATGACACTTTTTGTTAATAAATCTAAATTTCATCGCGTAATTCAGCCCCGATGTCAAGGTCTCATATCAACTTAACAAAAGGACACAACATTGTCAAATAAATGCACGGATCTTCTTCCGGTGATTGTACCACTCTTTATTATCATAATCAGTGAGGCAGAAATAATACTACCGCGTTGATAGGGATGTTTCAGCAAATCGCACAATCCGTTTTGAATTATACGATTTTTAACATTTTTATCTCGAATAGACATTATTAGATTTAATGAATAGATAAATATTAGAAATACACTTTAGTGTGGCTTGACGCAGCTCGGATAATCCATTTAAAAGTGATGATTTTTTTAAATTATTTTGGTTGAATGGGCTTTTTGGTGAAAGTTGTTTGCTTTGGTTGTGAATTTCACTTCCGCTACAAGAAACAACAAACCAAAGTTTTTCCTTTTCTTCTTGTTGGAAACATATCTATGGTTTCCCAATCGTATATGACTCAGCAATACTATTGCAGTATTTTCGTGGTCTGTGCTGGTGAAGCAAATTTTGCACATCTTCATTATATGAAACAAATGATGCTACGTACAAAGCAATTCTAAAGTACCAGTACTATAGGAATCACCTCAATTTAGATAGATTGTACCTAATTGCAATATTCCGAATAAAGGGCATGACAATAGATGGAAAGACTTGATTTCGCCTGACACCTATTATACCTTATGTTTTGTTATTTCTCGAGAAGGGTTTATACCATGCATGCAGTTATCCTGGTCTGGTTTGTTGAGTACAAAGAAGCAAACAGAGTCTGAGCATAGTATATTAACGCACTCGAGAACAACCGGATGTTTAATTTACGCTCAGAGCCGAATTTGAACATTCCCTTTACCGTGTGTCAATCTTTACTCAACTTCGGGACAGTATGACGTCGGCATTGAACACGGTGAACGATGACGCGAACATGAATGAACATTAGGTGTTTTTTTTAATACCGGAAATCGCAACGAAAACAAACAAACAAACAATCAATCAAACAAAACAATAACACAAAACACAAAACAAAATAAAAACAACATTTTGGGGGGCTTCGTTCCTGTATGTTTACACGAATTGATACGGAAGATGAATAACGGATAACCAGTGATTGAATAACGATAATGACTATCACGTCCATTGATAGAGCGTCCACGGGCTTTGCCAAACAGCTACGAACCATCATCAAGGCTGGGTTGTGTTCGTTATTCGTAGGTTCGTTACTCCGAATGTTCCTTATTCCGAAATACAGAAATTCCCTAATATGATACAAGAGGTTCGTTAATCTAAAAAAAAACAAACAAATACTCAAACAAACAAACAAACAAACAAACAAAACAAAGATGGTGCGTAGCAACGAACCTTCGGAATAACGAATTGTAACCATCTAGATCACAGATGTACGAAATGGGCTTCATAGTTGCATGAAGCCCCTCATTTCCATAGAATAAACAAACCTATGATGTAAGTGTTGTGATATACCTGAAAAAAAAAAAAAAACGCTTGACACCATGGACCAATAAAAATTATTGTGAAATTGCGTGGATTAAATGATATGGTAGTCAATTGATATGAAAATTATCTCTGCAGTCAGAAACAACAATTTGCATGTATCAGTGGTATGAGAAATGTATCAGTTGTATGAGAAATGTAATCCGCGCAATGGCGTACACTTGAGCTGTATTAGCATAGTATTTCTATTGTACAGAAATTACCTTTATGATAAAGTACATCAATTTATAGTCTATTCGAAAATGATACTTATCTCTTCTATTCAAAATACAGATTCAAACATAATAAATGAGATAAATTATGATTTGAAGGTTATCCCAAAATCGTTAATGCTAATAAGTTTGTGTTTAATATGCCAAAAAGTTTGTAATTGTAGCAATTGGCACCTCAAAGGAAAAGACTCAAGAAGACGTATTATGTGATTAACGATCTTCATAGGTTCATAAATTGATGAAAACTTATCATAGAATTAATAAACTCAATATACTGAATATTTGATTTGATTTGATTTGATTTGATTTATTTATTCTCTGTATGCCATTTTTTCAACTGTCATCAACTTTCTGCAATTTCATTAACAAAGTACAAAATACCGGTAGTATACTTTATACAATTGTCATCTATAATTGCATTTGCAGTCTAAAGTTGTAAGAAGAAAAAAAAATTGTATAAAAAAAGATTAAGACTATTCATTACAGAGCCGCAATCATCATCATCATCATCATCGTCATATAAACTCGTGATCCAAGCTCATTTTGATTAATGTTCCGGGGTCGGAGTAACACTAACAAAATAATACTATTTGAACAAGTATAATAGCAAATTCTACAAAATTGATCATAGAGGGCAGTGTTTAGCGTAATCTGTTCCCAACGATTAAAGTCATTTTGTCATTAGATTGGGTATAAATTGCACATTTATCTTAATCAAGTGTCAAAATGTTCATTAACTCCCAGTATTTCAAACGTTTTACATGCAGTCCGGCAATCTGGCAGTCTGGCGTTTATTACATGGAGCCTTAGTGAATTCCTGAGCAAGAGATATCCAGATAGACCGAGTACGATGACCCAGTAAACTGGACCAGAGCCGTAATATGTACGCAGCTAGAGGAAGGGTTTTTAAAAAAAATCCTTTTTCTTTAGACGTTATAAAGTTTTCAAATAACTTATCAGCAGATTAAAAAACCGTAAAGATTACAAAACTGATTTTACTTTGTTTTTCCCCTTCTATTTGCTTATTTCATTATATTCTATTGTGAGAATACACATGACATCAGATCTGTCCCAACTCCATTCATGCTTATTTTGTTATTGCCGGTGAGTGCGCTATTCACCTCCACAGGCTTAGTACGAAGTGAAGACTCGGAACTCGGAACAAGAGATGACAGATGTACAACGATTTAACCGATCCGCATTTCCCCTGAATATATACATGTATTTTCTTCACTTTTTTGACAGAAAATTTCCCAAATTTTCAACCAGAATGTGCACCAGATAGCTGAATTTCAATATCAAAGATGAAAAAGTCCCCCTCCCCCCCCCCCCCGCACCCCTTCCACACCATCGCCTTTATAGGTCGCTGTGCTTATGTATTACATTTTCAAATTATTTGATCAGTAAACAAGAAAATCACGAAACATTATTAGAGTATGGGCCTACTTAGTTTCCTTGGCGCGTTTCCACGAAACCTGAACATATTACCAAAGCATCGAAAGTTTTGAAAGTTTGAAATATTGAAAGTTTTCCAAACATTCCACCCAAAGTATGCACCACATCGTTGAAGTTCAATTCTGAAAATGTACAAGCTTCCTCGTAGAGGGGATACCCCTACCCCTCGTTAGCGTATACGTGTTCCCCGATATATTGAATATAATGTCTGAGTATGAAACATGAACCCGGCTATAATGTTTCTTACACTCCCTCACATTCATCACCAGGAAGCGACCAACCTGACAGAGATGGTTGACATCTTCGGCAGCACAAATTCACAAAGGATGATCCTGACCTTAGTATACTATACTTAATAATTTGGTTTGAACAATTCAGTAAATTTCTTTTCTTCATGTCGTACATCTGTCATCTCTTTGCGTATGTGTCATACGTCAAACCAAACTATTAAAGGTAATATATATTTCTTTCTTCAATACTTCTTTTGAAACTTTCAAAGAATCATCTACATAACTGAATAAAATATAAGGGCCTGGTCACATAGCACGCGAAAACTGGTCAACAACCTTCAGAACCCCCCCCCCCCCTCCAAAAAAAAAAAACCAAAAAAAAAACAACAACAACAACAACAAACAAACAAACAAACAAACAAACAAATAAAAAATAAAAAAAACCAGAGGCAAATATCGACGACCAATCGGCGACTAAAACCCGAAAATTTTGCCCGGCGACCCGGTTACTCAATAAAGACAACCAGCTAGCTATTGGTCGCCAATTGGTTGCTGATGTCCGTTTGACGCTCGGCAACCATTTCAAGATTAAGCTTACTAGGTACTGCATTAGAAAATGTGTAGGAATGCTCATAAAGGTATTAGTATAATAATGTTATTCCACAAGCTGAAACCAAGGAGTTGGCATGGCTTTGCCTAGACAAGTCCAGATCAACTAAATTTTAGTGATTGGTCGAGAGAAGGAGGATTCAAAAGACGGTGTTGGGTAGTTGAGGGATGTCATGGATCTCAGGGAGGACGCTGTTTAGGACGTACTAGTATATGAAAACCTCATGGCCAAGCTGGGAATAGCCTTTGGATAAGGCCTCCGCTGCCTAGATTGTAAACTATACGCGTGCCCACTTGAGATGGCGTTTACAACAGTGATCTATACGGCACGAGCTGCTCGACGGACGGTCTGGGCCTCCGGATGTGATGGTTGTTATTGTTGTTGTTCTTTTGTGTTTAATGGCGTTTTCCATTCTCATTAAAATATTCACTGCTGGTTGTCGTACACGTATCGCGATTAGTCTCAATTCAGATACAAAGGGGATATAAGTCCAGACCGCGTTGACCAAAGGCTAAGCTGGAAAGGAAAGCACTGGAAGATTTAGTTGCTTAAAGGGGCTGTACAGTACTGGTTGAGGTGGGGATTCATGTTTTTTACATTCCTAAGTGAGATAATGACAAACTTTTTATGAAATATGAAAGAGCATGTGATTTTAAGAAGGATTCAACGTTTATTTGATGAAAATTGGTTTTCAAATGGCTGAGATATCCAAAAAAAAGTGATGATGATAATAAAAGACTACAGGCCACGCCTTTTATTAGGATCTCTTTGTTTCACCTTGTTTTTGGATATCTCAGCCATTTCAAAACCGATTTTCATCAAATAAACTTTGATACCCCTTAGAATTGCATGATCTTTGACATCTCATAGAGTGGTTTCTGAAATCTCGCAAAACGTTAAAAGCTAAATCCTCACCTCGACCAGAACTGTACACACCCTTTAACTCATAGAATGGAACCTACTATCAATATTCCATGAGCTTCTACAGAGGTAAGATTTTATTCGTGTGTACTACATATTTCGTGTTTCGTGTTTCACATGAGAGCGTGATACATGATTTGAACACAGAGAATGGTTAGCGTTTGTCGTTCGTTTTTTTTTTTCTGATTGCTTTCTGCAGTACTTGAGGAGAATTTTAACTTTTAACAAACTTTAATTTTCATGGAAAGTACACATTCCATCGACTTGTAACTGACATTAAGGGTACACTGCAAAAAGTCCGGTGTTAAATAGTGAACACCGAGCTGGTGTTAAATTTTCGGTGCTCATTTATGGTGTTAAATTAACACCTACGGGTGTCATTTCCAAATTTTAAACTGTTTTTTGAAGAGTTTCTTAGTAACTGCACTTCTTGTTGATTTTTGATTTAAACAAGACGATCAAGAATTTTACATTAAAATACTAGATTTTTGAAAAAATGTGATAATAAATTTACACCAAAGTAACACCAGCTGGTGTGGTCCCTTATTGAAGCTGGACGGGTGTTAAACCATTGATATTAACACCAGCAAATATCAAATCAACACAATGTGGTGTCAATTTTGAATTAACACCAGTACAGTGTCAAAATAACACCAGGTACAGTGTCAAATTAACACCACGAAGTGTCAGGTGAACACTTTTCAACACCATCACAGTGCATTTTTAACACCTGTGGGTGTGGTCCTTTATTGAAGTTTGATCGGTGTTAGATTTAACACTCGTGGTGTTAAATCTAACACCGATGTTTTTACAGTGTAATATCATCCCTCTGCTTTCTGAAAGAAGTTAAGTCAAGTGCTCTTTCACTATAGAAAAGTGAAAGTATGATGAATTTACTTTATATTTTCTTTGTATTGTTGTCCATAATGACGTCATGAAGTCTATAGTAGTCTCCTTACATCCAGCAATGATAGCACAGAAACTTTACAAATTCATAACCTTTGAATCGGCTGTTAGATCTTCCTCAAACTTTCACAGATAAATTCTACTAGTATTCTGCATACACTCAATCCACACTATTTTGGTGTTTGGTTTCCTTTAAAACACGAAATTCAATATTCTGCTTATCGTTTAGTATAGCTACATGAATTATTCATATGGCAAAACATCTCTGTGATAGTTAGGAAACGCAGGGATAATGTATTGCTCCAGAAGAAGTATTCATCCAGAACACTTTGTGGAGACAGGCCCACGACTAATGGCTTGAAATGGATCATTGCGCCTGAAAAGCCTGAACATGCAGTCACTTTGAACGTGACATTCAGAGTAAAGAATGTTGTTTAATGGAAAATTTACGATCACGCTCAAAGGGTATAAAACCTGTACATTAAAACGGTAAACGCCAATGCACTCGGTGTTTTCGCGTATAATGATCTATAGATACTGTTAGTCTATCTGTCACCAATATGGCTTCTTCGAAAGAGATCCTCGGGGTAAAGACATTTTGTATTATTACAGGTGGTAGCAGAGGGATTGGACGCGCTATAGCCTTGGCCATATCGAAGCAAGTAGCAGAAAATTCGGTGGTTGTCATCACAGGCAGAAGTGCCGGTGATCTGAACGAGACGCAAAGTCTAGTGCACGCCGCTACTCCTGGCGTGCGAGTCATTTCGGTTACGGCTGACTTGTCGGACCAGTCAGCGCTCTCCAGCACTCTCCAGGAACTGACGAAGGATGTCAATCCAAAAGATTATCAACATGTTCTCCTCGTTAACAATGCTGCATCCTTGGGCGATGTTAGTCGATACATTCGCGATTGGTCTTCATCGGATGTTGAGTACATGCAAAACTACTGCATGTTTAACTTAACGTCGGCATTCCTGCTCACTTCTCACTTTCTCTCGAAGTTTCCCGCGAGAGAAGGACTCCGAAGAACCATCATCAACATCTCGTCAATTTCGGGCGTTGAGGCAAATAGATCGTGGTGAGTACCGGTATCACTAGTTCTTAACAGATTGTACTGCGCGGCATTATCGATGTGACGGCAACGCATCTGTTTCTCTCTCCATCCATCGACCTCCTCCCGTAGTCCCCTTCTTTGTATCCTACATAACCCTCACTCCACATGATTGTAATGTAACCTTGACCTTCATGGAGATTACTCCCAACATTCACTTTACATTCTCAACAATGCTAAATAATGCATGAATAATTCATTTTTTCTGACACAGCAAAAAAGGAAAAGTGAGAAAATGATAAAACCAACACAGTATTTATTTGTTTTTAAAGTCATATTCATCAAAAAATTCGTTGTACTGAGATCCTCGATTGTCACAGTTGTACTCATAAAAGACATTTGAGCCCGTATAATGGAATTTATAGGCCTACTATTTCTGTCAATAGATGCCTTTCATTTTTTCCTTTTTTTAACAAATTCACTTTCAATGATGTTATATTCGTACAAAATAATACACTTCGTCATCCGTCATTGTCCTTTTATTTCCTCAGTGGCTTGTACGGCATGGGCAAGGCTGCTAGGAACATGTGGTTCAAGGTTCTGGCCGCTGAGGAGCCAGACGCTCGCATCCTCAGTTACCACCCAGGGCCAGTCGACACCCCCATGTTGACGCAATTCGTCACCGAGTGCGTCGATGATGGTCTCCGGAAGATCTTGACCGATTTAGTGTCCGGCCGGCAGGTGCTGACACCTGACCAGACTGCAGCCACGCTGGTCAAGATTTTGGGGCAAGACACTTTCGAGTCTGGGGCATACATTGATTATACTTATGTCGAATAATACTATTGTACTTTATCTGGTTTGAAAGCGTTTGAGCGCATTCGGACTGATTGTCAGTCAGTGGCAGTACAAGCAACTCGACCGAAGAATTAATTAATAATGTGTTTATTTGGCTTTTATCGGAATTTCTGAGCTTCTACGAAATAAATATTGATATCATGTATCAAATGCATGTTCAATCACGACAACAGTGCCGGCGGATACGAGGGGGGGGGGGGGAGGGGCTCGCCCCCCCCCCCCCACTTTTTGGCACCATACAAAGGAATACATAATGTGTCAACATTTTTACCCCGGAAGTACGTAAGCGGCACTGGTAGAAAAAAAAAATAGATAGAAAGCTCGAAAAGTGAGCGCGGTAATGGTATGTTTTTGCGCTGACGACCATTTTTTTTTTTTGCTTGTCAGCTGATGAAACCCGGAAGTGGTACCAGACGTCTGAAGTGCTCACACCCCCCCCCCCCCCCCACATTTGAAAACGTGGCGCAGACCATGGACAAAGCTAAAGAGATCAAATTGTCCTTTAATTGTCTACTGCCTTTAATTCATATACATATATATATTTAAGTTCCCCATAAAGCTTTTTGTACTTGTTTTGTTGTGTACTAAAAACTATGTGTCGATATACTGTTTGTCATAAATGACTTTTACACAATAATATCTGATGTAACGGAACTAAGCAGAAATAAATCAATCAAATATATTATGATATATGTTTATATATACAATATATATCTCATATAAATTAAATAAAGACAGTGGACTACAGACACTTTGATCTATATAGCTTTGTCGCATTTCTAGAAGTAGTGCACATGCATTTACTACATGATATCAATGATTATTTCGTAGAAGCTCAGAAATTCCGATAAAAGCCAAATAAACACGTAATTAATTCGCAGTGATTTTTTTAAAACTATGTTTAATTCCATAGAAACGTAGTTTTAAATGATCTATACAAACGCAATTCTTATACTCTGCTTTAATTTTTTTTTCTACCGTGGGAGGGGGTATCCCCATTCCCACACTTTCCCACAATATTGTATGTAGGGTGTATGTGTGTGTACGTGTGTCTCTCTGTCTGTCTATGTAGTGACGTGGGCTTATAGTGGGGCATAAGGGGTGGGAGTGAACAGAAATATTGAGGGTAAAATGAATTATGTAATCCATAATTAGATATTTGGTTTATGTAAGAGTAGCAATTGGTAATATTTTTTTAGTTATTTTTTGTATGTCTTTACAGAAGTAATTAGGGGATTGTAAAGGATGTCATGGCGCTTATTATAGTGATGTAGGAAGGACTGTATTTTGGTACAAGTGGACAGCTTTTTTTTTCTTTTCATTTTGTCGGTTTGTTTTTATATTATACATTCCGCGAAGTTATGTATTTACTTCGTTTGTATGTCATTATTGATCCTGATAATTTAGTATCAAAATTACATCAAATAGTTTCAGCTATTTTCATCGTAATCAGTTGCTTTCCACTTCCAAAAGATCCACAATTTTGTTGTTATGTTTTCTTTACACAATCACCGCGATTGTGTAAATTCAATTTGCATTATGCAGAATTAGAAATAAAGAATTACTTAGAAAAAAAGCTTTAAAAAGTGCGTGTACTTGTGTTTGTGTGTAAATGTATCATACACAGTCAACCTCCTATAAGTTAACCTCGTTCAAGTAGAAAGATGGGAGAAATCGAATATAAAAAAAATCTGCCCCTAATGGAAGGCAAAGAAAATGTATGTTTACATAGTAATAAATTTTCGTTTTTTCTTTGTTTAAAGTGTTACTTTTCCCTGTTTCAACAAGAATGATGTATTTCTATTTATGGATCTATTTTATTAGCAGCTGACACCAACTATTTTCATCGACTATTTTCAGTTTTGTGAGTTTAATGTGTCCAGTGTTCACTTCCTTTGGCATTGCTAAGAACGCGATAATAGCCAAGACGGAATATGAAAGCTAAGACAAAAATAAACGTTGTAGTATGATAAAATCCTCTTAAAGGAACACTTAAGAACGCATCATTTAAAAAACGACCTTCTCTTTCTCCCACCTTTCCAAACTCCCTCCCCTTTTCTTGTATGTGCGCTATTCTTTGGAATACGAAGTCATGAACTTCAACCCATCTTGAAGATCTTAGCATTCCCGCCGCATCGACGTGTGCAGTGCACTCCCGTTACAGCTAACACGGTTAAACGAAATTCCGAAATGACTAGGCCTAATAGTATAGGCCTATACACACTTAGCAGGATTGGGTGCTTGCTTATACTACGTATACAGTCATATTAACAAGACAATGAGACCTACATTGTCGATTATAGACACAAGTATCTTGACTGAAACTGTAACGACCTGGATCTAATGAAAATCTTCATCAATCAATAGAAACCAGCACACTCTCAAATGCCCCCTCCTCCCATACTGAAAAAAAAACAACAGAATGAGACACCCATTACTGTGGGAAATAGGGGAAGTACATAGAGCTGAATACAGCTCTATGGGGAAGTATCATCTCATAATATTGTGCGTACGCATGTTGGTGCTTTACGAGCGGAATGTATAGCATTATATTGACACAAAAATAGGACGCTTGGAACAAATAACATTCACCGCAGAAAGAGGAGCGGGTCTCACAGAAAGGAGGGACGCTGTTTGTATACAATCCTCGCCTTTCTCGCATAACCTTTTTCATATACATTCTGTCATCGTGTATGTGCATTCATTCTGTCATCATTGTTATGTGGAGATATTGTCTGATTCATTTTTTTTTCCAGAATGGATTTTGATCATCGAATTGTGATATAGTGTAATGGATTTCAGAAAATGCACTTCAAGACAACAAAAGTTCACTGGGACGAGGGACCAGGGTGCAAGGATATCAAACAGGCGGTTATCGTAGAATGTTGGATGGTATATTTGCGGCGAATATAAGTTGTGATGTACCCTCACATCAAGTTTTTCATATTACCCCCACCCCTATTTGGAGGTTGTTACTATCGGTTGTTATTATATGTTTTCATGAACGCACTATAACAAAAACCATTCCCCTTTTATTTGTCTGTACTTAGTATCATTACAATCGCAATCTCTATTGTTTGTTTCATCACGTCGGGAAGTCGCATACAACGATATTTAGATAAACGATCTAAATCTCTTAGTAGTAAACGTATTATACACCGATCCAACTTCATAGAATAATCAGAAATTACTGCGTCGTCCGACACTGTCATGGTAAATGCATGACAGATATCGGGACACGTACGTAGGCCCTATGCAATAACATCACGCTCATCTGGCACTTTGGACCACAGCAAATACTTAAACACACGCAAATATGGAAAATAATATGGCAGAAGATGCAGAGGAGTACTAGTCACTTTTTATTCAAATTGAAATGAATCTATTAGGAATTTTCTACATCGAATATGTATTACAAAAATGAAATACAGTAATTTCTTTTTGTTTACAAGACAATGAAGCATACTGTGTGTACATCCGAATAGGAAACTGAGACACACGTGTACAGATTAAAGAAAAGAGTAAGAGAACACGTCGATTGGGAACCACTTGGAAAAAAAGAAAATCAAATGATCTGACTGAGTTTATGGCACATGTATTGGGAGTGTAAATGCAGAAGACTGTCGTCAAAACAATGAGCATATAGCTTGAAGATACGACAGCCTTGAAAGAGAAGGAAGAAAAAAAGTGGGCTGAACATGCATCTTGTATACTTATCGAAAAGAAAAGAAAAAGCAAGAAAAAAATGACATTCTGGCATGACATTGCAACGACAAGAAATGTAATACAATAGACACTATATGATTATTATATATAGAGAATGAGGTGAGTGAGGCGATCGAGTGCTGGAGCAAGTGAAAGAGCCTAGCCGGCGCGCGATATCGGTGTCTTTTTAAGATAGGAAAACTTAAATATGTATATTGAATAGTTTGATATTTACAAAATCAACAATATTATACTGGGTTAAATTTGATAAATCAATATTATAATCACCCATTAAATAAACATTCTTATTTTCATGCAAAATCTTATGTAGTGTCACATCAATTTTTTTTTTTCACAAACATCTCCATATCGTTACTTAGGGGGTCTGTAAGTGATACCAACTATTACATTTTTACCCTTATCTTTAAGAATTTCAATATACAAATCTTCGGTTCCCTCAATATGAATATTGCTCCTAATTTTGTATCTAAATTGAGTATGGATAAACATTCCTATTCCTCCTTTACAGTGTACGATCAGCGCACGTGAATAAAACTTTAGTTTGGAAGATGAAAGATTGGTGGAGAATTTGAATGCAACCACGTCTCGCTTATACCCATAACAGTAAAAGGAAACTCATTCATCGAGGTCGGTGCCTTTTTAAGATAGGAAAACTTAAATATATTTATTGCATAGTTTGATGTAAGGAGACGGGGAGGGTATCAAAACATTAAAATTAATCTATTTAGTTTTTTGGTTTCAAACATTGTCACTTCATACTGACAGCTCAGTTCTAATCTGTTGCTATACAGTGAAATGGAATATCATTAATCAATTTTTGCCTGAAACGCCTGAACGGGTGCTTTGAATGTGCGCATTCCGATTGCTGTGGTTATGAAAAAAATTAGGCTCACGCCCAAAGAGGACACAACCGGTACATTAAAACGGTAAACGCCAGCTAGTGCGCTCGATGTCCCCAGTTAACATTTTGATACTGTTAGTCTATCTGTCACCAATATGGCTTCTTCGAAAGAGATCCTCGGGGTAAAGACATTTTGTATTATTACAGGTGGTAGTAGAGGGATTGGACGCGCTATAGCCTTGGCCATAACAAAGCAAGTAGAAGAAAATTCGTTGATGGTCATTTCAGGCAGAAGTGCAAGTGATCTGAGCGAGACGCAACGTCTGGTGCACACCGCTGCTGCTGGCGTGCGAGTCATTTTGGTTACGGCGGACTTGTCGGACCAGTCAGCGCTCTCCAGCATTTACCAAGAACTGACGAAGGATGTCAATCCAAAAGATTATCAACATGTTCTCCTCGTTAACAATGCTGCATCCTTGGGCGATACTTCTCGATACATTCGAGATTTGTCCTCGTCCGATGTTGAGTAAGTGCAAGACTACTGCATGCTTAACTTGACGTCGGCATTTCTGCTCACTTTTCACTTTCTCTCGAAGTTTCCCGCGAGAGAAGGACTCCGAAGGACCATCATCAACATCTCGTCAGTTGCGGCCAGTCTGCCCGTTAGTACGGGGTAGGTATTACCACTATACAGTAGTAGGTCTACGTGGCATTATGGGTGATTATGGAGGAGATAACTACCTACAACGCATCTACCTCCCTCTCCTTCCATCCTCCTCCTGTAATCCCCTTCTTTGTATCTTACACAGCCCTCACTATCATGTAATGTGAGGAAATAATTATCCTTGACCGTGGAGATTTTTTTCACGTTGATTTTACCTTGACCATTTTGAGATAACTATAATCTTTACACGTTTGTACAATCGGTAATTATAAGCATCTTATTATAAGCCTGAGCACATCTATAACATGCTCTGATGAGGAAAAGCAAGGAAAGTTCTTGAACTCATCAGGAACAGTAAAAAGAAAATTATATGACTTGTCGATGCTATACACATCATTTCTAAACCCTGTGTTTTAGAGAATGCATTTCACTGAGAGCCTCGGTGGTCACGTGATAAGTTGATGTAGTGTACAAAAAAAAAATCAATTTAAAGGGATTGTATAGTTTTGGTTCAGATAGGGATGTAGGTTTCCAATTTGTGTGTGTGTTTGTGAGATAATGAGAAACCTCTTATGAAAGGCAATGTCACACCTTTCCGGGTAAGCTACGCTTCTTGTTGCGAGTTGCCCGTGGATTTATCTTTTTGCGCCGGAAGCGCGTGTCACCTGCATGACATTCTGTGGGACATCTGCCATATCAAATTCCTTCAGAAGAATTCCTTCACCGAGTTGTCAGCCCTCGCTCGCCACCCATGCGCCTACACGCAGGACAAACGGAATGGACGTAAATAGAACGTAAGTAGCACGAGTCCAGCAGGTAAGAAACTCGCCCAAATCCTTGTCCGCCTGCAAAAATTGTCCTGCGTCCTTGAAAATCCCCACACGCATCGAGCCCGCGTATCTTGCCCGGAAAGATGTGACAGGGCCAAAACTTGGCTGCGGGAAAAGAGGACTTGCGTGCGCAACTCCGGGTAACCACGGGTGAGATACGTGCTAGGTACTGTCATCTGCGGGTCATCTGCGGGTCATCTGCGGGGACCTCCGGGTAGCAAAAAGTGTTCTTCGCAAGTCGCTCGCAAGGCTTACCCGGAAAGGTGTGGCACGGCCTTTATGAAATATGAAAGTATACATGCAATTCAAAGAGGAATTCAGTTTATTTGATGAAATAATGGCTGAGATATCCAAAGAAGTAATCCAAATAAAATGCGACAGGTCACGACTTTTATTAGGAACTCTTTGTTTCACCTTATTTTTGGATATCTCAGTCATTTAAAAACCGATTTTTTATCAAACAAAGTCTCAATTCCTCTTACAAATTATTGTATGCTCTTTAACATTTCATAGAGTGGTTTCTAGATATATTATTTCGCAAAACGTTGAAAGCTAAATCCTCACCTCGACCAATTTTATACAGTCCCTTTAAGTCCTGCAGCTGAAAGTAAAATTTCTGTCGTATCTTTCTTGGCAGTGCGGCACCATCCTTCTCCTCTTTATGACGTCACTCTGTATGTATTCATATTTTTACGAAGCCAACTGACTATCCACGATGCCCTATATATATGTAACACGGGTATGTTGGAGAACATACTGTTGCTCTAGTCTGAGTTCAAGTTCCATCCTTGGTAAACTCTTTTGTTTCCGGATGAAAAGGCCACCAGGCGACCACCTTAGCACCCGGCGTTTGTTTTGTAAACAAATCCCTTTCTTACCTGAGAGCTGAATGAACATCATCTGGCGTGGGTCAGCACAAGTTCTTCACTTTGCAGAACTGTGTTGACCAAGCCAGATGTGTTCTCCCCCTGCTCTCTATACAGGTAAGAATTATTCTACTTCATATACTCTCTTGCTATCTCTGTATGTTCCACACATTGACATGGCATTAATGAGTATGTTGTGTTTTGATAATCACAGGATTACCAAACTATAGATATGGTTGAGAATTCGTTATATCAAGTTATAATATATGAAGTTATGATTTTACTAATGCAGTTAACTTCTGGTCGCTGTCCTGCAATAGTAGCTTATTCCAGTCGTTGAAAACAACCGATGAGATATATACATTATTCTCACTTTTTTATAGCCTTGATATATTCAAGGGGTTAGGGATTGAAGTGTAGTTATCTTTAACAAAATATTAATTCGCATTTGGTAACTGGCTCAGTTGCGAGATACTGTGGCGGTAATCATATATTGGTAAGTTAAGCGTTAGCGATTATGATAACGCTGTCATATTATCGACAGCTTAACTCATTTATATGTCGATGAATATTTTATGAGATAAGTCCGTCGCAATATTCAATGTATATAGAGTGTCAAAATCAAAGTACATGCTGTATATAATGGATAGCTTTTCGTTTAATCCTGAACTTACATTGCATGTGAAGGAACTCGTGGCTTTTCATAGCATGCCATACAATATCATGTTATGTAGAGGGTAGCATCTGTGTGTGTGTGTGCGTGTGTGTGTGATTGTGCGTGATTACTGGTGTGTTGTGGATGTGTGTGTATGTGTGTGCGTGTATGTGTTATCTGTGCCCCGTGTTAGTCACTAGCATATAGAAGAAGTAGTTGGTTTGATGTAGAGTATATAGGACGCTAGTTTTCCCGCTCAAGGCCCGCTTATTTGTTAAAGCCAGTTTTGTACACAAGGCAGTGGACAGGGTGCGCATTTGTATGTTATAGTACGATAGGTGAATGGGGTCTGCGCGAGTAGACTGTGCCAGCTGACCACGGCTTTTTAAGACCGCACTGCGGCGAAGGGCCATTGTCAAGTTTCTTTACCTCTGTGGAGGCCGGAAAGATGTGCTGGTAGCTCTTTTGTTTCAAAGTCTTGATGGGGGGAGTCTCTCCCCATCTCCTTTTCTCTAGGCCTGGAAGAGGCGAAAAGAGGAGCAAGCTTTTTGTATAGTATATGTTCAGCGCACACGCTGGTTAACACTTCTTTTGTATAATTGGTTGGCTTTTTATACGCTGGGGAGCCCAGCGTCTTCTCGCCTTAGCTTTTATTTTAGTTTGTGAGTTTACAAAGTGCTTAATCCATGACAGGGTTCTGCATCGGGGCTTTTACCAATGTGCAGTATTCTGTTGAGTGTAGTTGAGAGCGTGTGTGTCATGTATATATATAGAGATAAGTTAAGTCAATGTGTACAGAAATGAAGTTCGAGTTAATGAGAAATAGTAAATGTAATAGGACATCTGGTGATAGAGTAACATGTAGTTAATAGTACTAAGGGGTAGTTTGGATAATGTGTTGTATGTAATATGTCAGTGTACATAGTTTATGTAAAACTTGTGATTGTTGCGTTTTTGTAAATTGAAAGTATTATGTAGGACCTATCATGTTGAATGTGAATAAAGACTTTGCAGAACTGTGTTGACCAAGCCAGATGTGTTCTCCCCCTGCTCTCTATACAGGTGTCATATCTCGCAAGGTTAGGGACCCGTTCTTGCATCGTCACCCCCCCCCCCCTTCTTCTTCTTTTTGTTGAGTGAACGCCCCCTGCATCCCCTTACCCACAAGCAGGCTACGACTATACACATAGGAAAGCAAGTGCGCTGTTAGCTGTCGCGCTTGCAACGAAACACGGGCGTTACACGAAACTGGCGTAGTCGGCAGGATCCTTTTTGTTTATCTACAGTACATCGAGATTGTGGTACCAGAAATGGCAGTTGATATGAGTGGATACGGACGAGTGCCTGCTAGCCCCCGAGAAGACGCTAACATCGACGGCATGGCTGCGGCGAGGCAGGTGGCGAACCCCCCGACATTCATGGCGGCCCAGCAGGTGAGGAACGTCCCCATTTTCTCCGGCCAGCGTGATGGAAAAATCAGCGTGGACGATTGGATTCGGGACATGGACTATTTGCTGGCTGCTGCACCCCAGCCCGCGAGTTTTGCATTCGCCACCATCGTACGGAATCTAAGCGGGGAAGCGCGGCGTCTTGTTCTGAACATTCCCCCGAGTGAGCGTACTCCAGAAGCCGCTTTTCATGAACTGAGACTTGAGTACGCAGATGGGAGTTGCCATGGCGACCCAATGGCGCAGTTTTATGAGAGGACTCAGCGACAACACGAGGAAGCTGGTTCTTTTGCTATCGCACTAGAGGGCATCTTGTGCAACATAGAAGAGGCACTGTACGACGGCCTACCAATGGAGGACAGAGACGCGAAACTGACCACGCAGTTTATGAGGGGCCTGCGTGATGAGGAGGTCCGGGCTAGACTGTCGCCAATGCGGCCTCGACTGATGACATTCCGAGCCCTGAAAGACGAGCTGCGTCACCTCGCTAGGGAGAGGGCAACAAGGCGACATCTTGGCCAGGCTCGCCGGGGTGTCAACATCCAGCAAGGGAAGGTGGCAGAGAGCAATAAGCAGAGCGGTGATCCGGCGATGAGGGAGATTCTAGCGGTGCTGAGAGACGTGCGGAAGGACCAGCAGGCCCACCTGTCTAGAATGGCGGACATTGAGAGACGGATGACGGCGCTGGAAACTAGAGCGCCGCAACAACCTTCTCCACAGTCCATGCCACGCCCCCCTCCCCCTCCCCCGCAGAGGTCGACTGCCTGCTACATCTGCGGACTGGAGGGACATTTCGCTAGGAGTTGCCCTTCTCCCGTGCCTGCCCATCCTTTAAACGGGTAAGGCCCACAGCGGTGGCTGTGGGCGTTAATAAGACTGACCTTGACCCCCCTGACTTGAGAAAGACTGACAAAACCACAACCCACTCAAATAGCACGACCTCAACCACTCATACCCCTACGACAAGGACAAATGACCTGGGTGTCGTGGGACCAGCCAACGAAACTCTGGTGACAATTAACGGCAAAGAGGTCAACGCACTCATCGACTCGGGTTCGCAGGTCACAACCGTATCTGAGGAGCTGTGGCGTACTCACCCTGGCCTGTGCAGACAACCTCTCAGGGCTGCTGATTTATCCGTCATCGGTGCCGACGACCACGAGGTGCGTGTACTAGGGGTAATCGACTCCAGCTTATCCATCTTAGGCTTCGAGTACACAAAGGTACCGACACTGGTGACAGCCACGACGAAGTACAAGCGTGACGTCCCTTTACTGGTCGGAACCAATGTTATCAGAGCGTTGGAGGAGGACTGCGTGAGGATGCACGGAAGAGAGTCTTTCCTACATGCTGTAGGGGAGAGGGACTCCATCTGGAAAGCAGCCCTCATGCGTCTGGGGATGGCAGATGTAAGTGGGAAGGGAGACTTCATTGGACGTGTGACTCTGTATGGGCGACCTCTCCAGCTGGCACCAGGAGAGCAGAGAACTGTGAAGGGCCGCGTGCGCGGAAGGACTCCGGTTCCAGACTGCTGCGCTCTGGTAGAACCAACCTCTGCTAATGGAAACCTGACCTGTCTTCACACACTGTCGCCGGTAAGTGGAGGTGTCGTTTTTGTGACAGTCAGAAATATTGGCGGCGTGCCCATCACCCTTACTTCAGCTACCTCACTGGCCATACTCAGGGCTGTGAAGGAAATCCACAGCATTGAGTCGCCAAAAGAGCAGCAGCAAACCAGCAGACATCAAGCCCGGTGCCACACACAGACCGCGACACATCTAAAAGACATTGACCTATCGCACCTGAAGGATGACGAGCACAGCAAGCTCCAGCAATTCCTCGAAAGAAATGGCGATGTTTTTTCCCACCATTCGACAGACTACGGCCATACGACGTCCATTACCCACCAGATTCCCCTCGTCGACCCCGTCCCTTTCCGCCTCCCCTACCGGAGGATCCCGCCAGCCCTCTACCAGGACGTGAAAGACATGTTGAAGGAGATGAATGATGCCGGTGTTATACGACCTAGCAGCAGCCCATATGCCTCCCCCATTGTCATCGCCAAGAAGAAGGATGGAAGTCTACGCTTCTGCATAGACTACCGAAAACTGAATGGCAAGACGGTGAGAGATGCATACCCACTCCCCAGGATCGAGGAAGCCTTGGACTCGCTTGGTAAGGCCAAATACTTCAGCACGCTGGACCTTACTTCTGGCTACTGGCAGGTGGAGGTCGACGAGCACGACAAGGCAAAGACGGCATTCACGACTCCGATGGGCCTCTTCGAGTGCAACCGGATGCCATTTGGGCTTCAGAATGCCCCTGCCACATTTCAGAGGTTAATGATGACCTGCCTGGGGGACCTGAACATGAATTCCGTCCTCATCTACCTCGATGACGTCATCGTCTTCTCCACGACACTCGACGAGCACCTGGAACGTTTGCAGACAGTGTTTGACAGACTGAGGCAGCACGGCCTGAAACTCAAACTTTCCAAGTGCCGTATACTGCAGAGAGAGGTTGGCTACCTTGGGCACATTGTCTCTGCGAAGGGAGTAGCGACTGACCCGGAGAAGCTGGCGAATGTAGCTGATTGGCCACGACCATCTAACAAGAAGGAAGTGCAGCAGTTCCTTGGATTCTGCGGGTACTACCGCAGGTATGTCAAGTCGTACTCTGAGATCGCGGCCCCGCTGTACTGTCTGACAAGCGGCGACCCAAGGAAGAAGAGAGGGAAGAAGACAGCTGCGCCGGTTCCCTATGAATGGTCTGATGAGTGTGAAGCTGCGTTCGCTGAGCTGAAGAAGAGGCTCACTTCTGCGCCGATCCTCGGGTACGCAGACTACTCGTTGCCGTTCACCCTAGAGACAGACGCATCTGGACTGGGACTCGGAGCCGTTCTCTCCCAGAAACAAGATGGCGTACAGAGGGTCATCGCATATGGCAGCAGAGGCCTCAGCCCAGCAGAGACGAGGTATCCAGCCCACAAGCTCGAGTACCTGGCACTGAAGTGGGCGGTCACAGACAAGTTCAAGGACTTCTTGTACGGTAACAAGTTCGTTGTATTCACAGACAACAACCCGCTGAAGTATGCCACCTCCTCTGCCAAACTAGATGCGACAGGTCAACGCTGGGCAGCTGAGTTGGCCAACTATGACTTCCAGGTGGTCTACCGGTCTGGGAAGGCTAACGCCAACGCAGACGCGCTCTCTCGGTTGCCAGCTCCCGACAAGAAGGACCTCCCCCCATCCCGCCCAGGTGATGATGGTAACGTTGAACCTACTGTCCCCACTGCCCAAATTGCCCAACAGGTCAAAGTTCCTCAACCGCACTTCGAGGCCCTGCCATCAATGAGCGTAAAGGAACTCCAGAGGGCGCAATCAGATGATGACGGCGTGGCGGCTGTGATCGGATACATTAAGGAGTCTACTAAGCCACCTAGGCGTCGACGGGCTCAACTTCCCAGCCAAGTCAAGAACTTGTTATGGCAGTGGGAGCGTCTATCCCTACACGATGGCCTCCTTGTCAGGACGATAGCGAAGGAAGGGAGAGATGTCACTCAGCTGGTGCTGCCTACAACGCTTCGACCAATGGCGATGCAGGAACTCCATGACAGGATGGGTCACGTGGGACCAGAGCGCACGCTGGACCTCCTGAGGGAGCGATTCTACTGGCCAAAGATGGAGGAAGCTGTGAAGGAGTGGTGTAGTTCCTGCGAACGTTGCAGTCTCAGACGATCTGCAAAGGCAAGTCACAGGGCTCCCCTCACCACCATCCACACGAGTCGGCCAATGGAGCTAGTGTCCATGGACTTCTTGACGCTTGAGAAGTCGAAGGGTGGAATTGAGAATGTGTTGGTTTTAACCGACCATTTTACACGTTTCTCTAAGGCCTACCCGACACGCGACCAAAAGGCATCGACAGTTGCTCAGGTACTGTGGTCGAAGTATATATGTAACTTTGGATTCCCAGAGAGACTGCTGTCTGACCAGGGGAGGAGCTTCGAAAGCGGCGTCGTGAGGGAGCTATGTAAGCTGGCCGGTATTACCAAGTCCCGAACCACCTCCTATCATCCACAGGGAAACGGGATGACCGAACGCTTCAATAGGACCCTCATCCACCTCCTACGCTCCCTTGATCCCGAGGAGAAGAGAGACTGGAAGAGCCACGTCGAGACCCTGACCCATGCCTACAATTGTACCAAACATGAATCGACTGGGTATGCCCCCTTCTTCCTCATGTTTGGACGACATCCACGACTACCAATTGACCTACTACTAGACCGGACTACAATCGACCACGACCTTGACCACGACGGCTTCGTGCAGAATCTTCGTGACAACTTAGCCTCTGCCTATGCACGCACCAGTGCATTGGCGAAGAAAGCCAGCGACCGAGAAAAGGCATTCTACGACCGACGATCCCGCGATGACCCTCTGCATCCAGGCGACCGAGTGCTGGTGAAACGGGTCGCATTTCAAGGAAAGCACAAGCTGTCGGACAAGTGGGAGCCTCATCCGTACGTGGTCACTAAGAAAGTGAGTGAACTTGTCTATGTTGTTCAGCGAGAGGGTGCTGAGACTGAACGTACTCTACACCGCAACCTCCTGACTAGATGCAACTTCCTCCCGACTGAGTGCCATGATGCTGCAGAGCTTCCTCTACAAGACGATATTCCGACATCCTCCGACGACATCCGTGAGATGGAAACGCTGGAGACTAACGTGGAGGAGGTAGGCCAGACCTTCGTCTATGGTGGTGTACGCAACACTCAACCCATAGAACAGCAAAATGTCCCTGACATCCCAGTTCTACCAGATGGACTGCCGCCTACCACCCAAACCACTCAGCCCAACCCAGTGACGGAGGAAGGCCAGAGGGACCCGGAGACAAGTGACGGCCAGTCCACCACTCCCGCTGACGACGGCGAGGGACCACAGGCTCCGATGGATGGCGGGCAGGACGTGGTGATCGAAATGCCGGCCGAAGATGACGATCAGCACACTCCGGGGGTCGTCACTAGCCAGCCAACCGCCGAGGCAGCGAGCGAGACGTCACAGCACGGCAACACGACTGTTTTCAGCGCAGACCAGGTAGAAGAGGACAGTCAACTGAGGGTACGCAGCCGCAGGCAAAGGCAGCCTGTGGAGCGTCTGCAATACACGAGCCTAGGCAATATAAACCAACTCACAGCAATGCAGGACGCTTTTCGTGCTGCTTGCAGCCTCGTTAGAAGTTTGACTAATCCAAATATACATAATAAGGATGTTCATATTTAATGGTTAAGTCTCCAGGGACGGCGACTTTTTCAGTAGAGGGGAGGGAGATGGAAGAAGGGAAGATAGATTGGCATAAGAAAGGTGAAATAGGTTAACGTTTGGGGAGCAAAATCAGGGGTATACACAAAATTTTCATCATATTTGGTTTCGAAATATTCCTCTTTTTGCAATTACAATCTTTATCTGTATTCATTGGATATTATGTTAAGTGCTCGATACAAAAGCATGTATTTGCAGTGTTCAAAGACCTGGCTGTGTCTGCAGATGTGACGAGCAAAATTATTGATTTTATGTATTGCATTTGATATAATTTTAATTTTTAATTTGTTAATGACGAGGACGTCATTCAATAATGAGGGGGAGGATGTAACACGGGTATGTTGGAGAACATACTGTTGCTCTAGTCTGAGTTCAAGTTCCATCCTTGGTAAACTCTTTTGTTTCCGGATGAAAAGGCCACCAGGCGACCACCTTAGCACCCGGCGTTTGTTTTGTAAACAAATCCCTTTCTTACCTGAGAGCTGAATGAACATCATCTGGCGTGGGTCAGCACAAGTTCTTCACTTTGCAGAACTGTGTTGACCAAGCCAGATGTGTTCTCCCCCTGCTCTCTATACAGGTAAGAATTATTCTACTTCATATACTCTCTTGCTATCTCTGTATGTTCCACACATTGACATGGCATTAATGAGTATGTTGTGTTTTGATAATCACAGGATTACCAAACTATAGATATGGTTGAGAATTCGTTATATCAAGTTATAATATATGAAGTTATGATTTTACTAATGCAGTTAACTTCTGGTCGCTGTCCTGCAATAGTAGCTTATTCCAGTCGTTGAAAACAACCGATGAGATATATACATTATTCTCACTTTTTTATAGCCTTGATATATTCAAGGGGTTAGGGATTGAAGTGTAGTTATCTTTAACAAAATATTAATTCGCATTTGGTAACTGGCTCAGTTGCGAGATACTGTGGCGGTAATCATATATTGGTAAGTTAAGCGTTAGCGATTATGATAACGCTGTCATATTATCGACAGCTTAACTCATTTATATGTCGATGAATATTTTATGAGATAAGTCCGTCGCAATATTCAATGTATATAGAGTGTCAAAATCAAAGTACATGCTGTATATAATGGATAGCTTTTCGTTTAATCCTGAACTTACATTGCATGTGAAGGAACTCGTGGCTTTTCATAGCATGCCATACAATATCATGTTATGTAGAGGGTAGCATCTGTGTGTGTGTGTGCGTGTGTGTGTGATTGTGCGTGATTACTGGTGTGTTGTGGATGTGTGTGTATGTGTGTGCGTGTATGTGTTATCTGTGCCCCGTGTTAGTCACTAGCATATAGAAGAAGTAGTTGGTTTGATGTAGAGTATATAGGACGCTAGTTTTCCCGCTCAAGGCCCGCTTATTTGTTAAAGCCAGTTTTGTACACAAGGCAGTGGACAGGGTGCGCATTTGTATGTTATAGTACGATAGGTGAATGGGGTCTGCGCGAGTAGACTGTGCCAGCTGACCACGGCTTTTTAAGACCGCACTGCGGCGAAGGGCCATTGTCAAGTTTCTTTACCTCTGTGGAGGCCGGAAAGATGTGCTGGTAGCTCTTTTGTTTCAAAGTCTTGATGGGGGGAGTCTCTCCCCATCTCCTTTTCTCTAGGCCTGGAAGAGGCGAAAAGAGGAGCAAGCTTTTTGTATAGTATATGTTCAGCGCACACGCTGGTTAACACTTCTTTTGTATAATTGGTTGGCTTTTTATACGCTGGGGAGCCCAGCGTCTTCTCGCCTTAGCTTTTATTTTAGTTTGTGAGTTTACAAAGTGCTTAATCCATGACAGGGTTCTGCATCGGGGCTTTTACCAATGTGCAGTATTCTGTTGAGTGTAGTTGAGAGCGTGTGTGTCATGTATATATATAGAGATAAGTTAAGTCAATGTGTACAGAAATGAAGTTCGAGTTAATGAGAAATAGTAAATGTAATAGGACATCTGGTGATAGAGTAACATGTAGTTAATAGTACTAAGGGGTAGTTTGGATAATGTGTTGTATGTAATATGTCAGTGTACATAGTTTATGTAAAACTTGTGATTGTTGCGTTTTTGTAAATTGAAAGTATTATGTATCATGTTGAATGTGAATAAAGACTTTGCAGAACTGTGTTGACCAAGCCAGATGTGTTCTCCCCCTGCTCTCTATACAGGTGTCATATCTCGCAAGGTTAGGGACCCGTTCTTGCATCGTCACCCCCCCCCCCCTTCTTCTTCTTTTTGTTGAGTGAACGCCCCCTGCATCCCCTTACCCACAAGCAGGCTACGACTATACACATAGGAAAGCAAGTGCGCTGTTAGCTGTCGCGCTTGCAACGAAACACGGGCGTTACATATAGTATTCGGGCAAATACACTATGTTCACTTCAATCGTTTTCCTTTCCTCAGTGGTTTGTATTGCATGGGCAAGGCTGCCAGGAACATGTGGTTCAAGATTCTAGCGGCTAAGGAGCCAGACGCTCGCATCCTCAGCTACCACCCTAGGCCCGTCGATACCGTCATGTTTCAGCAACTCTCCAGCGACTGCCCAGACGACGGTGTCCAGAAGATCATGACAGAGATGCTGGCCGATCAGAAGCAACTGCTGACACCTGACCAGACTGCAACCATACTGGTCAAGATTCTGGGGGAGGACACCTTCGAATCTGGAGCTCACATTGATTATACTTACCTCAAATGACGGACGTCCTTTATCAGTATGGTTTATAATAGCTCAGTTTCGCAACATGTATAAGCTTCGTTTCTACAGTCCGACCTCCTACCCGGCTTCCCTTTATCCGGATCTCTCTATTATCCGGACATGACCTCGCCGTGATTTTTTTTAATCCGTAATTTCGGGGGAAAGGGGGATTTCGATCTAAAACAAACTTCCTACATAAACTGACATGGATTAGATATTATTCCCAACAAAAGTACCATACATTCACATCAGATTTTCATCTAAATAACATGCATTCAAACATGCGATTCCCCAAATTACCGCAAGAACATGGACAGAAAACTTTTCATGAAATCATTGCATGGTACAGGCGATCGTTCATCGAGCAAATTATCAGAGAATTCTGAACGCAGACCAGCAGCTGACGAGGACGTGACATGTTCACGCAAAATTGATACATGCATGTAGCTACAATCATTGGGATAGGCAGCTGCGTGTATTAAACATAGACTCTCCCATATCCGGCCTAATCCCTTATCCGGATGCACCGAGATTCTCGGGGGGGGGGGGGTAGCGTTGACGCTTAAACACCTATACTTATATGCAAACTAGAGAAAGATGAATATAGCAGTTACACTGGAGGTAGATTTATCGTTTCCTTTAAAAAGAAATACTAAATCAGCGTTTGGTAATAGCGGAAGTGACAATGTTCTTGTCTAGAATAATAATTACATACGCTATAACTTTTTCCGTCCTGCTATAGGATATCACAAATATACGGAGAAGTATTCGACTATACATTCGATATCTAATATTCAATCAAGTTACTGATGACGTCTCCTCCACCTGTATCTTAGGATATGATATATGAATATGTACAGTACTATAAATGCTGGTGTATACTACATACGTCTATTCATTATGTCTATCATTTCGTTCAAGTACTCTGATATAATATGTACTCTTACGTTGTTATTTTGTCATAAGGATTGTAAAATCGGAGAAAAAAAATAAACTGACACTTAAAACAACAAAACAACAATAACTGAAAAGTTAGAGCCAAACAGCTCGTAATAAAATAGGGATACTCGGTGCGCTGAGCACGATCGGGTCTACTGCCGTAGAGGCGCGAGACGATTTTTATACTGCACACAATCGTATTCCCTGACCAGAGAATTATGCTGGACAGACTTTGGTCGAGTGTAAACATAAAGCCATCATGTTCGGGTACAACAGTTAACCTTAGTGTATAGTCAAATGTCTCAAGTTGGAAGAGTCAACATGCTTGCTTCAGCAAAATTTGACCTAAGGACTGGCATTTTTTTTTTTTTTTGTAGGTCTGGTTTTATCATTTTTATAAAGGCCCCTTATGTGTAATAATGTGTGTGCGTATTATCACAGGTATTATGATATATGACTTGTATCTATCATATAATTATATCCATTTACTTGTTTGGATGATAAACTTATACACAATATGAATTTTTGTATTTGATGGTGGTTATAGCAGAGGGGGAGGGGGGCTTCTTAATTCTTATGAATATCGTCATTGTGAAAGCTTTCAAACTAGAGAAAATATTTCAGTGATAAGGATCGATTTAAATTCTTCTCCTTGAGTCCATTGTCTCTCAGGTTGTACACTGTACTAAAACTTTGATTATATATATGTATGCAGGCAAAGTGGAGACTTCAGCTGTAATGACAGTTTTTGTTAATATATCTAAATTTCATCGCGTAATTTAGCCCCGATGTCAAGGTCTCATATCAACTTAACAAAAGGACACAACATTGTCAAATAAATGCCCGGATCTTGTTCCGGTGATTGTACCATTCTTTATTATCATAATCAGTGATGCAGAAATAATACTACCGCGTTGATAGGGATGTTTCAGCAAATCGCACAATCCGTTTTGAATTATACGATTTTTATCATCTTTATTTCGAATAGACATTATTGGATTTAATGAATAGAGAAATATTAGAAATACACTTTAGTGTGGCTTGACGCAACTAGGACAATCCACTTAAAAGTGATGATTTTTTAAATTAATTTTGGTTAAATGGGCTTTTTGGTGAAAGTTGTTTGATTTGGTTGTGAATTTCACGTCCGCTACAAGAGACAACAAACCAAAGTTTTTTCCTTTTCTTCTTGTTGGAAACATATCTATGGTTTCCCAATCGTATATGACTCCGCAGTACTGTTGCAGTATTTTCGTGGTCTGTGCTGGTTAAGCAAATTTTACACATCTTCATTATATGAAACAAATGATGTTACATACAAAGCAATTCTAAAGTACTAGTACTATAGGAATCACCTCAATTTAGATAGATTGTACCCAATCGCAATATTCCGAATAAAGGGCATGACAATAGATGGAAAGACTTGAGTTCGCCTGACACCTATTATACCTTATATGTTTTGTTATTTCTCGAGAAGGGTTTATACCATGCATGCAGTTATCCTGGTCTGGCTTGTTGAGTACAAAGAAGCCAGCAGAGTCTGAGCATAGTATTAACGCACTCGAGAACAACCGGATGTTTAATTTACGCTCAGAGCCGAATTTGAACATTCCCTTTATCGTGTGTCCATCTTCACTCAACTTCGGGACAGTATGACGTCGGCATTGAACACGGTGAACGATGACGCGAACATGAATGAACATTAGGTTTTTGGGGTTTTTTTAACTACCGGAGACCGCCACGAAAACAAACAAACAAACAAACAAACAATCAATCAAACAAAACAATAACACAAAATAAAATAAAAACAATATTTTTTAGGACTTCGTTCCTGTATGTTTACACGAATTGATAGGGAAGATGAATAACGGATAACCAGTGATTGAATAAAGACAATGACTATCACGTTCATTGATAGAGCGTCTGCGGGCTTTGCCAAACAGCTACGAACCATCATCAAGGCCGGGTTATGTTCGTTATTCGTAGGTTCGTTACTCCGAATGTTCCTTATTCCGAAATACAGAAATTCCCTAATATGATACAAGAGGTTCGTTAATCTAAATAAACAAACAAACACCCAAACAAACAAACAAACAAACAAACAAACAAAAGAAAGATGGTGCGTACCAACGAACCTTCGGAATAAAGAATTGTAACCATCTAGATCACAGATGTACGAAATGGGCTTCATAATTGCACACATCTTTGTGGATAGTTGCATGAAGCCCCTCATTTCCATAGAATAAACAAACCTATAATGTAAGTGTTGTGATACACCTGGAAAAAAAAAAGCTTGACACCATGGACCAATAAAAATTATTGCGATATTGCGTGGATTTGATGATATGGTAGTCAAATGATTTGAAAATTATCTCTGCAGTCAGAAACAACAATTTGCATGTATCAGTGGTATGAAAAATGTATCAGTTGTATGAGAAATGTAATCCGCGCAATGGCGTACACTTGAGCTGTATTAGCATAGTATTTATATTGTACAGAAATTACCTTTATGATAAAGTACATTATTGCAATTTACAGTCTATTCGAAAATGATACTTATCTCTTCTATTCAAAATACAGATTCAAACATAATAAATAAGATAAATTATGATTTGAAGGTTATCCCAAAATCGTTAATGCTAATAAGCTTGTTTTTAATATGCCAAAAAGTTTGAAAATTGTAGTAATTGGTACCTCAAAGGAAAAGACTCAAGAAGAAGTATTATGTCATTAACGATCTTCATAGGTTCATAAATTGATGAAAACTTATCATAGAATGAATAAACTCAATATACTGAATATTTGCAGTCTAAAGTTGTAAGAAGAAAAAAAAAATGTATAAAAAAAAGTTTAGGACTATTCATTACAGAGCCGCAATCATCATCATCATCTTTATCGTCATATAAACTCGTGATCCAAGCTCATTTTGATTAATGTTCCGTGGTCGGAGTAACACTAACAAAACAATACCATTTTGAACAAAAAGCAAATTCTACAAAGTTGATCATAGAGGGCAGTGTTTAGCGTAATCTGTTCCCAACGATTAAAGTCATTGTGTGAAAATCATGAAACATTATTAGAGTATACTCTCTAAAAAAAAATCGAGTGAAAATTTTCACTCTAAAAAGAGTGAATACAAAAAAAAGAGTGAATTTCGAGTGAAATTGGAGTGAATTTTGAGTGAAAATGCTCATTTTCACTCATTTTGGAGTGACGTCAGGGATCACTCGAAGATTTTGGAGTGATCCCTGACGTCACTCCAAAATGAGTGAAAATGAGCATTTTCACTCAAAATTCACTCCAATTTCACTCGAAATTCACTCTTTTTTGTATTCACTCTTTTTAGAGTAAAAATTTTTACTCGATTTTTTTTTAGAGAGTAGGCCTGCTTAGTTTACTTGGCGCGTTTTCACGAAACCTGAACATATCACCAAAGCATCGAAAGTTTTGAAAGTTTGAAATATTGAACGTTTTCCATACAAACATTCCACCCAAAGTATGCACCACATCGTTGAAGTTCAATTCTGAAAATGTCAAAGCTTCCTCGTAGAGGGGATACCCCCACCCCCTCGTTCGCGTATACGTGTTCCCCGATATATTAAATATAATGTCTGAGTATGAACCATGAACCCGGCTATAATGTCTCTTACACTCCCTCACATTCATCACCAGGAAGCGACCAACCTGAAAGAGATGGTTGACATCTTCGGCAGCACAAAATCACAAAGGATGATGCTGACCTTAGTATACTATACTTAATAATTTGGTTTGAACAATTCGGTAAATTTCTTTTCTTCATGTCGTACATCTGTCATCTCTTTGCGCATGTGTCATACGTCAAACCAAACTATTAAAGGTAATATATATTATATGATATATTTCTTTCTTCAGTACTTCTTTTGAAACTTTCAGAGATTCATCTATACATAATTGAATATATGGTCACATAGCACGCGAGGACTGTCAACAACCTTCAGAACCCCCTACCCCCCCCCCCCAAAAAAAAGAAAACAACAACAACAACAACAAACAAACAAACAAATAAAAACAAACACAAACACAAAACAAACACAAAAACGAAACAGAGGCAAATATCGACGACCAATCGGCGACTAAAACCCGAAAATTTTGCCCGGCGACCCGGTTACTCAGTAAAGACAACCAGCTAGCTATTGGTCGCTAATTGGTTGCTGATGTCCGTTTGACGCTCGGCAACCATTTCAAGATTAAGCTTGCTAGGTACTGCATTTGAAAATGTGTAGGAAGGCCCATAAAGGTATTAGTATAATAATGTTATTCCACAAGCTTAAACCAAGGAGTTAGCATGGCTTTGCCTAGACAAGTCCAGATCAACTAAATTTTAGTGATTGGTCGAGAGAAGGAGGATTCAAAAGACGGTGTTGGGTAGTTGAGGGATGTCATGGATCTCAAGGAGGACGCTGTTTAGGACGTACTAGTATATGAAAACCTCGTGGCCAAGCTGGGAATAGCCTTTGGATAAGGCCTCCGCTGCCTAGATTGTAAACTATACGCGTGCCCACTTGAGATGGCGTTTGCAACAGTGATCTATACGGCACGAGCTGCTCGACGGACGGTCTGGGCCTCCGGATGTGATGGTTGTTATTGTTGTTCTTTTGTGTTTAGTGGCGTTTTCCATTCTCATTAAAATATTCACTGCTGGTTGTCGTACACGTATCGCGATTAGTCTCAATTCAGACACATAGGGGATATAAGCCCAGACCGCGTTGACCAAAGGCTAAGCTGGAAAGGAAAGCACTGGAAGATTTAGTTACTTAAAGGGGCTGTACAGTACTGGTTGAGGTGGGAATTCATGTTTTTTACATTCCTAAGTGAGATAATGAAAAACCTTTTATGAAATATGAAAGAGCATGTGATTCTAAGAAGGATTCAACGTTTATTTGATGAAAATTGGCTTTCAAATGGCTGAGATATCCAAAAGAAAGTGATGATGATAATAAAAGACTACAGGCCACGCCTTTTATTAGGATCTCTTTGTTTCACCTTGTTTTTGGATATCTCAGCCATTTCAAAATCGATTTTCATCAAATAAACTTTGATACCCCTTAGAATTGCATGATCTTTGACATCTCATAGAGTGGTTTCTGAAATCTCGCAAAACGTTAAAAGCTAAATCCTCACCTCGACCAGAACTGTACATACCCTTTAACTCATAGAATGGAACCTACTATCAATGTTCCATGAGCTGCTACAGAGGTAAGATTTTATTCGTGTGTACTACATATTTCGTGTTTCGTGTTTCACATGAGAGCGTGATACATGATTTGAACAGAGAGAATGGTTGGCGTTTGTCGTTCGTTTTTTTATTTTCTGATTGCTTACCGCATTACTTGAGGAGAATTTCACAAACTTTAATTTTAATGGAAAGTACACATTCCATCAACTTGTAACTGACATTAAGGGTAATATCATCCCTCTGCTTTCTGAAAGAAGTTAAGTCAAGTGCTCTTTCACTATGCTATAGAAAAGTGAAAGTATGATGAATTTACTTTATATTTTCTTTGTATTGTTGTCCATAATGACGTCATGAAGTCTATAGTAGTCTCCTTACATCCAGCAATGATAGCACAGAAACTCTACAAATTCATAACCTTTGAATCGGCTGTTAGATCTTCCTCAAACTTTCACAGACAAATTCTACTAGTATTCTGCATACACTCAATCCACACTATTTTGGTGTTTGGTTTCCTTTAAAACACGAAATTCAATATTCTGCTTATATCGTTTAGTATAGCTACATAAATTATTCATATGGCAAAACATCTCTGTGATAGTTAGGAAACGCAGGGATAATGTATTGCTCCAGAAGAAGTATTCATCCACAACACTTTGTGGAGACAGGCCCACGACTAATGGCTTGAAATGGATCATTGCGCCTGAAAAGCCTGAACATGCAGTCACTTTGAACGTGCACACTCAGAGTAAAGAATGTTGTTTAATGGAAAATTTACGATCACGCTCAAAGGGTATAAAACCTGTACATTAAAACGGTAAACGCCAATGCACTCGGTGTTTTCGCGTATAATGATCTATAGATACTGTTAGTCTATCTGTCACCAATATGGCTTCTTCGAAAGAGATCCTCGGGGTAAAGACATTTTGTATTATTACAGGTGGTAGCAGAGGGATTGGACGCGCTATAGCCTTGGCCATATCGAAGCAAGTAGCAGAAAATTCGGTGGTTGTCATCACAGGCAGAAGTGCCGGTGATCTGAACGAGACGCAAAGTCTAGTGCACGCCGCTACTCCTGGCGTGCGAGTCATTTCGGTTACGGCTGACTTGTCGGACCAGTCATCGCTCTCCAGCACTCTCCAGGAACTGACGAAGGATGTCAATCCAGAAGATTATCAACATGTTCTCCTCGTTAACAATGCTGCATCCTTGGGCGATACTTCTCGATACATTCGAGATTTGTCCTCGTCCGATGTGGAGTACATGCAAAACTACTGCATGTTTAACTTAACGTCGGCTTTCCTGCTCACTTCTCACTTTCTCTCGAAGTTTCCCGCGAGAGAGGGACTCCGAAGGACCATCATCAACATCTCGTCAGGAGCCAGCGTTAAGCCCAAAGGAGCGTGGTAAGTATTACCACTAGTGCGTGACAGAGATGTGACAGCACAGCATCTACCTTCTTTTTTTCCAAACCTCCTCCAAGCTGCAATCCTGTTCTGACTATAAGCACTCTATCACTGCATATATAATGTGAAGATAGATCCTTCACCTTGAATATGGAGATTACTCCCAACGTTAATTTTACCTTTTCAATAATATTGAGGTAACTGCACATGTGGACGGTCTCTGTGTCACCCGTAGAGCACAACCATGATGCACTATAATAAGAAACAAAGGGAAATATTTGTTTAACTTCAACTCGGCAAAAGAGAAAAATAATACTGCAAATAATTTTTTTTTCAAACCCTTTCTATCAAGATATTAATCGTACTGAGAGACTTCAGATTGTCACAGTCGTACTCATAAAAGAAACTCGACCCGTATACTTCATTCTTTTCTATACTTAACCAACTCACTTTCCATTACATCATATTTGTTTAAAAAAAAACACTCTGACTTTCGATCATTTCTTTCTCTTCCTCAGTGGTCTGTATTGCATGGGCAAGGCTGCCAGGAACATGTGGTTCAAGGTTCTGGCCGCTGAGGAGCCAGACGCTCGCATCCTCAGCTACCACCCTGGGCAAGTCGATACCGTCATGTTTAAGCAAATGAGTACCGAGTGCGTCGACGACAGTGTCCGGAAGTTCTTGGCTGACGTGGTGTCTGATGAGCAGGTGCTGACACCGGACCAGACTGCAACCACACTGGTCAAGATTTTGGGGCAAGACACCTTCGAGTCTGGGGCATACATTGATTATACTTATCTCGAATGACGCGCTATATCTGATTTGAAATCGTTTGAGCAGTTTCGCAACGTTTACTTTATAAATGCTCTTGTGAATTTCACACCGCAACGCAGTAACTTCATGCACATTATGCTTCTTTATACACTGTAAGAGCTGTTCATATTTTTCTATATCAAAAGAAATAATACGTGCCTAATAGGACTGATTGTCAGTCGCATTACAAACAACCAGACCCAAGAATTCATTAATCACGTGTTTATTTGGCTTTTATCGGGTTCGTGAGCTGCTACGAAATAATCATTGATATCGTGTGGAAAATGCATGTACGATACCTCTAGAAATACGACAAAGCTAGTAGGGATCAAAGTGTCCTTTGTCTACTGTCTTTAATTCATATACTATCACAAAGCAGGGTAGTAAACGACGTTGCAATCATGAAAGATAAAATGATAAAACTTATTTCGGAATTTATAAAGAAAAGAGAAACTTCAGCGTCAAAAGGTAGACTTTCATTTGTATAATAATACGAAAATGGGAATAGAGACTGATGACCTTGGTGCATTGAGCATACTATATAATACTGTTCTTTTTTTTTCTCTCTGTTTCCCAACCATTGCATGCTCGGTTTCAAATCATTAGATCTCAGTGTTACTAATGTGAGGTGGCGTATTGCTCGTGTTAGCTATTATAGGGGGCAGAGGATTGAACCTGAACGGATGAATAGGACAAATGGGTGTAGGAATGTACGGTTTGATAGGTGTCTTCAGAGCATAGTTTTCACAATACAACTTGGTATTATGCTCTATTCTTTAGAATGAGTGTATGCGTACGTGAGGTGTATGTGTGTCTGTCTGTCTGTCTATGCAGTGATATGGGCATAATTAAAGTCGGGGCATAGGGAATGGGAGTGAAAGGAAATATTGAGGTAGAATGAGCTATTATGGTGTTGTTTGTTGTTGTTAGTTTTTTTTTTGTTTTTTTTTTTTGGTAAGAATAGCAATTGGTAATATTTTTTTAATGTGTTTGTGTATTTTTCAATGAATGTATGTACTAGTATACTGAAGTAAGGGAATTTAGTCCATGGGCCAAGACCCGAAAAGTGGGTTATTCGTACGACCTGAGGTGGCAAAACCTTTTTGGTGTCATTTGTTTGTCGGGCATAGATATGCTTATCAAGCTATGATAGCATTTCCAAATGAATAGCTTAGTCATAGCAAATGAATCTTTAACCAATTTGGTCTCGTTTCTATATCCCTATACTTTTGAATCGAAACTTACCGCTATACAAAGAAGAGCACTGTCTTCTGTACAGTGGCGTATCTAAATAAGGGAAAACGGCGCCCCTAATTTCTGAAAAAAAAAAGTGTTCAACCCCAACCCCATCCCGGTAGGGACTTTAAAAAAAGTCTACATGATATGCCTTTTCAAGGACTTAAAAGGGGTCTTTTTGAGGGTGATTTAAATGTAATAAATTTAGATACGTTTTGGCGAGCGAGCGCAGCGAGCGAGCCGAAAATTTTTGTATATTTCCGCGTCATCATCACGTTTTGTTCTTATCTTTTTTGTGTGTGATAAATTTTGGCGAGCGAGCGCAGCGAGCGAGCCGAAAATTTTTGTATTTAAGCTTACAAAACATGGAATTCTTGTCATTTTTTGCTTATTAAATCTTACAATTCTAATCAAGAAAATTAATGGTGACGGCCTTATAGATAACGATTTATACCAACAAACTGAGGACTTGAAAAAATACTCCAAATTAGTACGCACGAGTGAGCCGAAATTTGTATATTTCCGCGACATCGTCACGTTTTGTTCTTATCTCTCTTTTTTGGGAGAAATTTTAGGGAGCGAGCGCAGCGAGCGAGCCGAAAATTTCTGTATTTCAGCTTACAAAAGATGGAATTCTTGTCATTTTTTGCTTATTAAATCTTACAATTCTAATCAAGATATAGTGACGGACTTATAGATAACGATTTATACCAACAAACTGACAACAAGCCGAAATTTGTATATTTCCGCGACATCATCACGTTTTGTTCTTATCTCTCTTTTTTTTTGGAGAAATTTTAGCGAGCGAGCCGAAAATTTCTGTATTTCAGCTTACAAAAGATGGAATTCTTGTCATTTTTTGCTTATTAAAATCTTACAATTCTAATCAAGATATAGTGACGGCCTTATAGATAACGATTTATACCAACAAACTGAGGACTTGAAAAAATACTCCAAATTAGTACGCACGAGTGAGCAGAAATTTGTATATTTCCGCGCCATCATCACGTTTTGTTCTTATCTTACAAAACATGGAATTGTTGTCATTTTTTGCTTATTAAATTTTACAATTCTAATAAAGATATAGTGACGGCCTTATAGATGAAGATGATTTAAATGTAATAAATTTAGATAGATTTTGGCGAGCGAGCGCAGCGAGCGATCCGAAAATTTTTGTATATTTCCGCGTCATCGAACACGTTTTGTTCTTATCTTTTTTTTGTGTGTGTGTGATAAATTTTGGCGAGCGAGCGAGCCGAAAATTTTTGTATTTCAGCTTACAAAACATGGAATTCTTGTCATTTTTTGCTTATTTAATCTTACAATTCTAATCAAGAAAATTAATGGTGACGGCCTTGTAGATAACGATCTATACCAACAAACTGAGGACTTGAAAAAAATACTCTAAATTAGTACGCGCGAGTGAGCCGAAATTTGTATATTTCCGCGTCATCATTATACGTTTTGTTCTTATCTTGTTTGATTTGTTTTTTTTTGCGCCCCCCCCCCCCGTATGTTCGACACATTTGGCGCCCTCGTTTGATCCAATGGGCGATCGCTTCAGAACGAAAGAAATAAAATTGCAGCCGCTGCTCCGTGTAACATTTTGCCTTCTAACGATGGCATGTGTGAACACAATATACATTGTCATTTTGTCCGCGTCATCATCACGTTTTGTTTTTATCTTCTTTTTTCTCTTTATATGAATTTTGGCGAGCGAGCGCAACGAGCAAGCCGACATTTCAACTTACAAAACATGGAATTCTTGTCATTTTTTGCTTATTAAATCTTACAATTCTAATCAAGAAAATTAATGGTGACGGCCTTGTAGATAACGATCTATACCAACAAATGTGTGAACACAATAAACATTGTCATTTTTTGTTTTCATCTTGTTTGATTTGGTTTTCTCTCCCCCCCCCCCCCCCCCCCCCCCCCACCGCCACCCCCATTCTCCCTCCTTCCCGGTCCGGGCGAGTTTTTTTTTTTCTTCTTCTTTTCCTTCTTTTTTTCTTTTTCTTCTTCGTTTTTTTTTCTTTTTTTTCTTTTTTTCGTTTGTCGGCGCGCCCAAAGAGTGGCGCCCGGGGCACGTGCCCCCCTTGCCCCCCCCCCCAGATACGCCACTGCTTCTGTATGTCCCACGGAACTAGAAACACAGACGGTGGTATGTCCACAGGTGTTCTGTTGTAAACGCGATGCGCTTAGTCTTTATTCAAGGCAGCGAAGGGAATATCCAAAGGGTTATGATGTCCACAGCTGTCACGCAGTGCGCTTAGTTTTTATTCAAGACGGCGAAGGGAATATCCAAAGCTTATGATACAGTGTATATCCCTTTATCTAAAAACAACAACAACAAAAAGCAATTCCTCGTGAATTTTGCCGTATTTTTCAATTATTCATCATTTTACGGTGAAAACGCTACGATGAAAACGCTAATACCACGCAAATGTCGCTTTATTTCCATCCAACAATGAAGGATAATGCAAAAACAATGTATGTGCCGGTACACTACAATACATTACAATAAATGATATTGTAAATGAACAGAGTGATTTTTGTTTAAAACTGATGTATTTGTTGAGAGGGTACTATAAATACAGTATAGATAATCCCTTTTATTAGGAACTTTAGATAATGACGGTACATGGTTTTGTTTTGCTTTTCTTTTTAGCAGTGTTTACCAAAACATTGTTGTTAATCAGGCAAAATTGTCACATAATTAGTCCATGGGCCAAGGCCCGAAAATGGGTTATTGGTACCACCTGAGGTGGCAAGTTCTAGTTGTTGCATTATTAAATGGCATATATCTAAGGATTATATTTTGCTACGATAGCATTTCCAGAGTAGTAGCTTAATCATAGATGGAAATAAAGCGACATTGGCGAGGCATTAGCGTTTTCACCATAGCGTTTTCACCGGAAAATGATGAATAATTGAAAAATACGGCAGAATCCACGAGGAATTGCCTTTTTTTTTTTTTTTTTTTTAGATAAAGGGATGTACACTGTATCATAAGCTTTGGATATTCCCTTCGCCGTCTTGAATAACGACTAAGCGCGGACATCATAACCTTTGGATATTCCCTTCGCTGCCTTTAATAAAGACTAAGCGCACCGCGTTTACAACAGAACACCTGTGGACATACAGAAGATAGTGCTCTTCCTTGTATAGCGGTTAGTCTAGGGATATAGTATAGGGATATAACAACGATACCAAATTGGTTAAAAATTCATTTATTATGACTAAGCTACTCATTTGGAAATGCTATCATAACTTGATAAGCATAAGTATCTATGCCCGACAATTAAAATGACACCAAAAAGGTTTTGCCACCTCAGGTGGTACCAATATCTGGCCTGGCCCATGGACTAATTGGAAGGGATGGCGTGGCGCCTATTATTGTGTGGTGATAAAGGAAGGATATTTATTTCGGGTACAGGTGGACAGTTTTTTTTATTTTTTTATTTTTGTCGGTTTGTTTTTATATCATACATTTCGCGATTTTTTTTTTTTGAAAGTAGGTCATTATTCGTCACTATAATTTAGTATTAAATTTACATAAAATAGTATCAGCTATTTCATCGCAATTATAGTTGCTTTCCACTTTCAAAAGATCCACAATTTACTTGTTTTGTTTTCTTAACACAATAAGACCGATTGTGTCATATATTTAATTTGCATTATACAGAATCAGAAATAAAAATTACTTAGAAATAAAATTTTTAAAAGTTCGTGCATGTGTGTTTGTGTGTATATGTAGGGCCTATCATACACGTGAAGTGTACTTCAACGAAGCAAAAATTGGGGCCACAACATTATCCGCTCTGATTATTCTTCTTTTTTTTTAATTCGGCTATATCGAAATTTCGATATAACGAAAGAATACTGCCGGTCCCGAGGACTTCGCTCGTCCCGAGGACTTCGCTCTTTATACGGGAGTCGGACTCTATTTGGTTAATTTGACTAATATTTTGACAGTAGGAACCAATTTATTGGCGCGCACGGACTGACAGACAGAAGATCCAAATTCTTCCGCTCTCTCTACCCATAGCAGTTTGCTCCGCCGAGGTGCTTTACAAAATAAATGATGTGTCTTGTAATATATTTTTGTATATTGTATTTATTTATTAACCACTCATGGGATGGATATTGTATAGCCCTTTCAGCAAACTGCTGTTTTTCGAAGGGGTCCAACCAAAGTAAGAACAACATAAGGCCTAATCAAATCAAATCAAATCTAATCAATCTAATCAAAATCTTCATTATACACACTAATAACCAGTATACACTCTGAAACGCGATAGCCCAAAGCGCATAGACCTATATCTTATTCTATTTTATAGAATAAGATAGGGATCATACCGTATAGGAAGTAACCGAAGTGTTATTTCATATGCGTATAAAATGAATACCGTATCCGTCAGTGATTTACGAGAATGTAATATCATGTTGGCAACAGAGTAACGACATTGTTTGGAGCAAATAGTACTTAAGGCTGAAAAGGGTGCAGGGTGCAGGAAAAGAATAGCACTGTTTGTGCAAAATCTTCTCCCTCGAACATCGTAGAATTCTGCCATTATGTCTATCCATGCACTGATTCGTGATCGTCATGCATGTGGATAGATTTTCCGATTCATGTTTCCTGAATGGCTTTTGATCATTCAGCTGTGTGTGATGTGGAATGTAGATTTCAGAAATTTAGTTCAGTAATGCCCATTTCACACTTTGCCGGATATGGCAAACGCATTAAAAATGAATGTCGATTTTTGACATCCGTTGATATCTTTTAAAATGCGTTTCATGTCCATGTTATTCTTTGGATGGACGTTTATCTTCCGGTCATATCCGTTAGAGGGGCCAGTAAACTTTGTGCATGCACAAAGTTGTTTTTTTTTTCTCTCACAAAAAACGGATAGCGTGATCTGACCCTTGTCCGATAGTTGATTAGGTTTTCTCCTGTATCTGTGTACGGTGCTTTGTCGTTTTCCACGCGTTTTTATCCGCTAGGGCTCCTGTAGAGTCCGTTGCTGCAAAAAGATGGAACTGATGGAACGGCTATGTACAGGATATCGGACGACGTTCGATGTATGTCTCATGCGTCACCCGTTTTGTTCATCGTGCATTCCGTCCTGTGGGCGTGCGGTTCTTATTCGTTTCTCATTCGTTTCTCATGTCCTATACACAATCGCGTTCCCTTTAATTTTGCAAAGGCGCCTCCCCTTTACGGAATTCCTGGATCAGCCCCTGAAAGCCGACCCACGAATTCGTCACGAGATAAAAAACGACTTATACGAGTTCGGCATGGTCGGTCTCTACAAATGGGCCTTTTGTTGCTTATAATGTGGAACTCATGGCTTTTTTTATTTGCCTGCGGGTGTCGGACTCATGATCCTTATTTGCGTCGAACTTTTGCTTTTTGTATTGTTTTTATTTTTGTCTTCGACATTTTGCTTACTTTGGGGTCATTCAATTCAATTCAATCAATTCAATTCAATCATAGTTTATTTCCAATCATCGAAAATCAAAAAACATAATACAAAGTATACATGTGATGAAATATTGTTCAAACGTTTGCATAAGATTCATGTAATATATATACGAGACATATTATAGAACAACATATAACATGTACAATATTTAGGAAAACACTGTATAAATACTTTGTGGGCGAGCGGAAAATAAATATATATAAATAAATATATATATTCATGGAGCTTTCATGGTGCATTTTGATATTTTACTTTTCTGTTTCACATGTTTTTACATTAACATGTTTTTCTTTTTTGATTGTGGAGGTGTATAATACGACAGCATTCTTAGTTATTCTGATATTATGTTGTCAAAATATGTTATTACATTGTATTGTCCAATAAGTATGATCATAATAGATACTTACAATTAGTATTTTATTTCCCAATTGATACTCTATAAAGAGTGACAATAAATCTTAATGAACTGTAAAACTGTCCTGGTTTGTTGGTACCGTATTTGCCGACGATGAAGAATCCTTCAAAAAGGTAAAAACAAACAAATAAATAAACAAACAAACAAATAAAAATCCTGGATCCATCAGACAGTGATCCGGATCACTACTAGAGTTTAATCATGCGGTATATGACCCTTGTGATGTCACTATCAATTAATGTTTCCTGTAAATGTCATCAAATTTCGTACAAAATTATGCGAGTTATTTTGCAAACATTCATACATAATTATATCGATACAGATGGATTACAAACCAACATCGGCACACACACACACACAAAAAGACATAGGCCTGTACCCTCCTTATCCTTGGTCGAGGTAAATATGCAATGAGAGGGGGATACCCCCCTCTCACAACTCCCCTTCCACCTAAATAGACTTTTTACACAGTGCATACACGCGAAACCAGAGGTGGCAGGTACCATGATTTAGCAAGTCGCAAATTTCCCCGAATATTTGAATATTGTTCTTTTTTTTATAATCTATTCTACTAAAGTGTGCTGAAGATTGTCCAATTTCTATTCTGAAAATGCAAGCACTTCCTCGTGTGAGAGGGGACGAAAATACTAGTAGGGCCTGCTTCCTAATCCCCCCTCCCCCCTTCGTTAAATTGCTTCGCTCCATCTCACATTTTCTTCATTCCCCCCCCCCCTCAAAAAAAAAATAATGATAATGAATAAAAATCTTGAAAACGGATCGACGCCCCTCGTCGAGCTAATCTTGATTTTTATCAAGGGGTGCGTTTATCAGCTCTTTTTCAGGGGTGTCCCCCCTCCCACGGTGAGAACTTTTTGCATTTTGATGTTGCAAATGGTGCAATTTGATGCATGTTTTCGCGTGTTTTAACGAGTTGAAACAGTCCCACTTGCAGTATATTTTAGTGTAGATTATTATTCAACAATTTGCCTATAAAATGGTAGGCATATTAGATAATCTTCTTGTATTAATATTCTCACACTGAATACCATGAACGCTGTCTGTTCAGCAATCAAACAGAAAAAGCATGCGAGGGTGTAGATAGGGGGATATCCCCTCCCACACGAAGGTGATTTTGCGTTCTCAGACCTGAAATTCAGCGATCTGGTGCAAATTTTTGGTGTAATACTTTTTCATCGAAGTGTTAAAATCACTGAATTTAGCTCTTATTCCGAATGTGCACCATCTGTGTGTATAAAGTCTAGTGAGGTATGAAGCTTAGGGGAAGGGGGATTCCCCCTCCCGCTCGCGGAGCTTTTGCGTTTTTAGAATTGAAATAAAGCGATCTGGGTATAGCCACAGCCACAGGGGGGAGGGGTGGGTGAGCAGGGAGAAGGCGTGGGTGAGTGTCATCTCCATCCTTCCCTTCCGATGGAGCTTTTGCCTTTTTAAGGTTGAAATTGAGATATCTCGTATACGCATATTACATGGAATCAACATTTGGGAAATCACAAAAAAAAAAATGATGGGGGGGGGGACTGAGGGAGGAAAGGGTCGATTAAAAGGGGAAATTCCCCTTATACATGAGGGAACCTTGAGTTTTCGGAATATATTAAGACAAAGTGATAAGTCTTGTGCACTGAGAATTATTCATGATTTTTTTGTAAATCGAAAAAGTGTACTAAGCTAGGGAAATTAAAAGAAGCACAGAGGGGGAGGGCTTGGAAGGGGGATACCCCCTCCCAAGCACGAGAGATTTTGCATATTTTGAATTGAAATTCAACGATCTGGTGCACAATTTGAGCGAAATGTTCAAAAAAATATCTTATTTTATTTTGATGAAAGGTTCAAGTTCAAGTTCAAGTTCAAGTTTATCTAACCAATTCATTAAACATTTGACATTTTACAAAAGGATACAGCATTAAGAATAATAAATGGTTTGGGACCCCAAAAGAAGCAGAGCTTGTAAAAAAGGGGTCCCGGATAAACATATAAAACAAAGCAAAACATACTAAAGTTTTAAACATATTAACAAGAAGTATAATAGTAACATATTTACATAGGACAGATGCAACACAAGCACACACACACACACACGCGCACACACACACATTCAATCACACAAACACGTGTCACAAAAAACTCTCATGCACACACATATAATTTACATGAAATTGCAGAAAGATACTTTCTATTTTACTATACTTTTAAATTCAGCTTCCCTGATCATTCTTGTTTTACAAATTTCCCTCAAGATAAATGCGACATGTACGTTTAAAGTTGGATAGTGATGAGGCTGACCTAATTCTCAATGGCAAATTATTCCATTCTCTAATACAAACATATACAAATGAATTTTGGGCAGTTTGAGTTCTTGCAAAGGGTTGATGAATGAGATTACTTTTACGCGTATTATAAGCGTGAACGGTAGAATTTAACACAAACGCATCCTTCATGAAAGATTTCGGATCACCTTGTGTCTTAAACATAAAAATCAAGCAACTCAAGATAACTAATTTTTCAAATGGCAAAATATGAAGTTGAATAAACAATGGCAAACTTGGACTTCTAAAGTTTGAATTTGTAATATACCTTACAGCTTTTTTCTGAAGAACAATCAACTTATCTATATGAGTCTTATAAGTATTTCCCCAAGCTACATTACAGTACATTAAATGAGGCATAACTATGGCATTATACAGAGTAATTAAGGTTTCTTTTGGTAAATAGAGACGTAACTTGGATAATGATACCAACACTACGAGAAACTTTAGTACAGACGTAACTGACGTGGTCTTTCCACGATAAATATTCATCGACTATAACGCCTAGGAATCGTACATTTTGGCTTCGATCAATCTGGTTACCGCCTATAACAAGTGGAACAATGTCATTTTGGATTCTTTTCCCTCTTAATCTAAATACAACATATTGAGATTTGCTAGTATTCAATAATAGTTTATTACAACAAAACCATTCAAATATATTACCAATTTCATCATTTACAGAGTTTATTAAGGGTAACAAATAGTTGTGGTGGGCAAGTAAGCAAGTGTCATCTGCAAAAAGCGAATAAGTAAACAAGCTAGATGAATTGATAATGTCATTAATATAAATAAGGAACAATAAAGGGCCTAGGACTGAGCCCTGTGGAACACCACATGTTACTTGCCTCGACTGTGATTTAACTCCATTTACCGTTACACATTGCTGTCTATTTTGCAAGTAATCTTTAAACCAAGCTAGAGCTACTCCACGAATACCATAATGCTCAAGCTTACACAGGAGTATCGAATGGTCAATAGTATCAAAAGCCTTCGACAAATCTAAAAATATACCAATACAATACCTGCCACTATCAATAGCATTAACGACAGTATTCACTAAATTCAAGACACCCATGCTCGTGGAACATTTTTTCCGAAACCAAATTGCTGTGGAATCAAAACACTATATGATTGAAGATAATCATCCAATCTTTTATACACAATTTTTTTCAAGGATCTTTGAGAAAATGGGCAACAAAGCAATTGGTCTATAATTTTCTATACATTTGCTATCATTCTTTTTAAATACAGGGATTACATTTGCTAATTTCAATTTTTGTGGAACACTTCCTTGTGAAAGAGACTTGTTGAAAATATCACACAAGGGATCAGTAATATACTGTATACAACTCTTTACAACCATTGGAGATACATCATCTGACCCACATGATTTTGATGGGTTTAGGGCAGTAGCAAATTTTATAATTTCATGAACAGATGTTGGAGTAAAATACAATGATGAGGAGTGACTTTGCACAGATAAATATTCTAGAAATGAACTTTTGGGAGCGGGTATATCATTGGTTATCTTTGAGGGCAAATCAATAAAATATTTATTAAAATATTCAGCTTTATGTAAATCTGACTGAAGTGTAATGCCATTATGGTACATTTCACTCGGAATTAATGGTTTCTTCCCTCTCCCTAATAATTCATTTATGTGATACCATGTCTTCTTAATATCATATTGAGTAGACCGAAAAACATTATCATAATACCTCTTTTTGCTCTGTCGGACAGCAGAAGTCAACAAATTTTTATATACCACATACTTTTTAAAGTTTGCATCACTTCGATCTTTAATAAACCTAGAGTACAACTTATGCTTCTGATTAATAGATTTCAGGAGGCCTGGGGTAATCCATGGTTTTCTACATTTTTTCTTTGATTTCTTCTCAACTAAAGGAAAAACTGAATCATATAATATTAAAAAAGTATCAATAAACTGTTCATAAGAGTCATTAGCATCATACAAATCATACAAACAAGACCAATTAACGTCAGATAACTTTTGCTTAAAAACATTAATCTTCTCTTCATTAATAACACGCCGAAATATTTTACCTTTGCTGTTAACAGCTGTAACAGCATCACCTTTATTGATGCTAAAAATGGGCATATGGTCAGAAAAATCTGAGCACAGAATACCAGAATGAAAATGGTCTTTAACACAGTTTGTAAATATATTGTCAATTAAGGTTGCGGTTGAAGACGTAACACGAGTTGGTTTATTAATTAGGGAGAATAGACCATATGAAGTCACAAAGTCAACAAAATCTTTAACTTTATTATCTACATTAATATTTAATAAATTTACATTAAAGTCGCCCATAATATATATTTTCTTAAGGTTGCAAAGGAGACCCGCTTCATGTGCATGCATACAGTATACACGCATTTTTTTTCCGCCTCCCAAATCCCCGGTCCAAATCTTGGGGGGGGGGGGGCGACCGCCCCCCCCCCCCCGGCTACGCCAGTGATAGAAATTGCTGAAATATTGCTGAAATAGATATCAATTACTCGACTGTACGTGTCTGTACGCTAATCTGACATATTAAGACAGTAATACAAAGAACTATAATACAGGGCCTACTTGAAGATGATATACCATATTAGTTTCATTTAACTCTGGCGGAAATAAGGACAAAAGTGATAAAACCGGCTGTCCATGAGGGTAAAATTTCAAACACTTTCACATAATACAGCTCATATTTACACTTTTTCGCATATTTTCGAATGGAATTGACTTTTGTTTTATAAATATGCTTTATCATTAGGTGAAATTTCATTGCATTTGATATAAACGAGCAGCATATACCCGAATCATGTTAGCGTTGCTCAGAAAGATGGCGGCTTCAAACATCGAACATCAAAGGCACAAATAAATGCACCTTCTTTTGTCCATCCATAGAAAACTAACAGCTAATTGAATAGTTATAGTCAGTTGGAACTCCATCCCTCGAACCTGATTTTTATAGTCATAATGGTGCAGCCGTAGACGTGTATATGTATAGGTCAGTGGCGGATCCTGAGGGGGGCGCAACCGGCGCACGCCCCCTTTTATTTTTTTAAAAAAACTAAAGAAATGAAAAGAAAAACAATGAAATGAAACCCGGCAGTGGTACCAGAAATATCAGTCACGCCCCCCCCCCCCCCCCCCTTTACAGAATTCCTGGATCCGCCCCTGTAGGTCTACCGTCTTGACCAAAAAAAAAAAAAAAAAAAAAAGGCTGGGCGGTTGTTTGGGTCACCTGACACTGTCATGTGACAAAGGCTCTGCCCACTGTTCGTTGCATGTTATGGATACCGTCCACGCCACCACTCCTCTGATCTACCACGGTACCGGTCCGCGCCGCGTGAAAGACCGACTACTCATTGGATGCCTGGGTGGGCTCCTTGCAATATACAGTAGGATATACAGTACGGTAGCCAGAAACAGGGCCAAGTTCCAGCAATTGCATCATGGCATCTATATCCCTGCTGAGATCAGTGATTCATCTCGTTGCTGTAACATCTTTTGCTCTTGGAAGCTATGTTATTGACGATACAAATGGACTCGGGAGAAGGTTTGACGGAATAGGTGGCTTGAGTGGTGGAGGCGTGAGTAGAACTTAATCTTAGAAGTGTCTTTTCTAATTTTTGATATAAAAATTTAGTCTAGGTCTAGACTAGTCTACGTCTAGTACTGACTAGTCTAGAGTAGGCCTAGTCGAGGCCCTATCTAAATTTAAAGCCTGTGGCTAGCTATGCGGGCAATGTTTCTAAACTTACTTTTTATAATGTCAAAACATTTCGTTGCCTTAAAATGCTTAAGCCAAGGCAAGGGACTGTACAGTACGTGTACTGCTGGTTTAGGTAGGAATTCGTGTTTTGAACATTCCTAAGTGAGGTAATGAAAAACCTCTTATGAAATATGAAAGACTATGTAACTCTAAGAAGGATTCAACGTTTATTTGATAAAATTGGTTTTCTAATGGCTGAGATATCCCAAAAATTGCTAATAATAAAAGGCGACATGCCACAACTTTATTAGGATCTGGATATCTCAGCCATTTCAAAACCGATTTTCATGGAATAAACTTTTGATACCCCTTAGAACTGCATGCTCTTTGACATCTCATAGAGTGGTTTCTGGATATCTCGCAAAACGTTAAAAGCTAAATCTACACCTCGACCAGAACTTTACACACCCTTTAAAAAAAAACCTTTAAATCTTTATGTGCCATGTTCGCACGTGTGACTCAGTCGACGGCGTGCCAACTTCGCATACTCTGCTCAACAAACAAAGCCGCCAAGACCGATCGATATAAACCGCTAATTACTGCTAATCCCGCGGCACAATGAAAGCGTTTCTTGTGCTTTTGTTCCTCTCATAATACGGCTTGCATTCTATATGGTGATCGACTATCAAGCGATGTTCCCAACTAGATTTGCTCATACATTCTAAGTTTCTGTCACGGTTTTATGTGCAAAAGTCATGCCTTTACAGGGATGCCAAGTTCAAATTTTTTTTATGAGTAAGATTTTCATGACTCGGCATCTCAGCGAGCGAATGTGCGTGCGAGCGAGGGTGTGGGAGGGGTTTTTCCCCCTGTGGCCTCCCACGGTAAGGAGCTTTTGCAATTTTTAGCTCATAATGGTGCGATCAGGTGCATTTTAGATCCCTCTAGAGTCTAAGTGACTAGTTCTATTTTTTACTTATTTTGAAAGACAAAAGGGAAAATATACCTTCAATTGCAACTATCACTTTAATTTTTTGAGGTATGCTCATTATTATAGGCCCGAGTTGCAGACTTCGCCCGATGCGTGAGAAAAATGGGTGCCATGCGTGAGCGCAGCACTGAGAATTCTTCTTCTTCTTCTTCTTCTTCTTCTTCTTCTTTTCTTCTTCTTCTTCTTCTTCTTCTCTTCTTCTTCTTCTTCTTCTTCTCTTCTTCTTCTTCTTCTTCTTCTTCTTCTTTTCTTCTTCTTCTTCTCTTCTTCTTCTTCTTCTTCTTCTTCTTCTTCTTCTTCCGGTAAAGTGCTGCCCTCAAATGGTCAAGGATGAATGCACTGTGACTAGTGAGAACATAGACGTTCTACACATAGAGTTCTATGCCGCATCGGCAATTGGGGCACTGGAAATTTGAAATCAGGTGCAAGATCTTTACAGGTGCAAGTAACAATCTCTGGATGAAGAGTTACATCCTACAGAGTAGTGGGTATGCAGCGGGATCAACAGGCAGGTTGTTCCAGTCCTTGATGGTGCAAGGGAAGAATGAGCTGGCGTACGCTGTAGTACTGGTGCGTGAGGGATAGTTAATCGGGAACTGTGTCCTCTATTAAAATCTAGATGTTGAGAGCTGGGTCACGTAAGTCTGCCAATGGATGTCGACCAAGTGATGTCTGATCTTTATACATCAATCATCAGCAGACGATTTTGGGAGCGACGTTCCTGCAGTGAAGGCCACTTGAGATGATCCAGCATAGCTGTGACACTGCTTGATCTTTCGAAGTTGCCCATGACAAATTGAGGTGTACTTCTCTGAACCTGCTCAAGCTTGTTTATGTTCCGTTGTGTGTGCGGATCCCATGAAGTCGCTGCATATTCGACAGTTGGCCCAATGAACGTTGAGTAGACACTTTCTTTGACTTTCTAGCTGCTATGATGTAGGTTGCGTGAGGAGAAGGCTCTAGTACCATTGGCTCTCTTAATGATGATATCCACATGAGTGTTTAAATTCAGTCTTGAATCAATATGGACACCCAGGTATTTGGTTGAGCTGACAACTTCTAGTACATTGTCGTGAATGGTGTAGAAGGCAGGAATGGGATTCCTCTTGGTGGTGACCTGCAAAACCTGACACTTGGTAGCGTGAAATCGCATCAGCCATTTCGCTTCCCATTCTTGAAGTGCATCTAAGTCCTTCTTCAAGCGGGTTGAGTCATCAGGTGAAGAAATGTGCCTGTAAACCACACTATCATCAGCGTATAATCTGACAGATGAACTTGAGATACAGTCCGGCAGGTCGTTGATGAAGATAAGGAAGAGCAGGGGGCCCAAGACACTTCCTTGCGGGACTCCTGATGTAACAGTGGGATTCCGTGCTCTCCTGGCCATCAATAAGAACAGATTGTGTGCGTGAGTGGAGGAAATCATCCAATCTGCTGTCTTGACCCGTTGAGGACGAGTCCCGAGAATACTCGGGCAGGTGTCTGTGGTAAATGCGTGTTGTAGCAAAATCAGTCCGTCCTCAACGGGTTAATACCACAAATTCCATAGTGCTGGACCTTCTTCATGAGAAGTCGATGGGAGACTTTATCAAAAGCCTTCTCATAATCGAGTAGGACCACATCAATTTGTGACTTCATGTCTAATCACTTGGCAAGGTCATCCAGCATGCAGATAAGTTGTTTGCGGAAACCATGCTGGGCATCTGAAATGATGTTGTTGTCAGTCAGGTGACGGAATACAGCACAGTGTACCGGTATTATGTGTTCACACAGCTTGCACAGCATGGATGTTAGAGATATGGGTCTGTAGTTTGCAGCATCAGAGCGACTTCCTTTCTTGAACAATGGAACGATCTGAGCTTTCTTCCACTGTGAAGGCACTTTTCTTTGGCTGATAGAAGCTTGGAAAAGTAAAGTCACTGCTGGTGCAATCTCCACGGCTGCTCGCTTCAGAAGCATACACTGTAGTTGGTATCCCATCAGGACCTGAGGCAGTGAAGGACTTGACATTTTTCAAAAGCTTGATCACTCCATTTTCACTGACTTTGATGTTATCCATAGTGGGGTACTCCTTGTCCTCAAGGTCTATGAGAGGGGCTCCATCGTCAATCGAAAAGACAGATGAGAATTGCCTGTTCAAGATGTGGGCTTTAGATCTTGGGTCCGAATGAAGAAAACCTCCATCTTTCAGTGATGCAACACCTATGTGGTCACAACGCTTAGCTTTCACTAGAGCACCCACCTTCTTGTTTCTGCAGCCAGCTGGTACACTGTGGATGATGTCATGCACATAATTGTTGTAGGAATTACAGCACACTTTCTGGGCTTCCTTCATGAGGAGCTTGAAGTGATCCCAGTCCCTGGCCTTAATCGTCCGGTGGGCCTTTTTGAAGGCACAACGTTTACATCTCAGGATGCGTTTGGTTTTAGAATTAAACCAAGGTTGATTGACTCTAGTTGAGGTCATCTTAGAAGGAACACTGTCACTGATGATCTTATCAAGTTTTTGTTGCAGAGCATCAGCAAGGTCATCGACTGGTGTAGAAGAATTGAATCTGGAGGTATAGCTGGTTGACATCTGTTGTGCCCTTGAGCGGATGGCATCAAAATCGGTCTTATTCCTCAGAAGAATCTTGCGCCGAATGGGCTGAACCTGTTGAAAGCTGAAATTCATTGTTTTCTGAAATCAAATGATGCATCATGCAGCTTTTTCATTTTTATTTACCAGGGTTAGTAATGATTTGTACTTGAAGGTACAGTATACAAAGTATGGTACACTACCCACTGGCGGATGTACAAAGTAAACTACCCAGTGGCGGATCCAGAGGGGGGCGCAGCAGGCACGCGCCCCCTCTTTACATTTTGTTAAAACAAAAGAAATAAAAAGAAACTTTTTAAATGCACCTCCCCTCACTGTACAGAATTCCTGGAACCACCTCTGCTCCCTGCCCTAATTAAAGTTATCTGGTTGTGAGTAAATTAATCAGATTTTCCCTTGTCTAATACAATGTCCACCTGCTTGACTTCATATCCACAGTTTGAATTTCTTCGTGGAGACTAGACCAATTCTTCATGTGTTTATGTTCAAATTATTTTCCTTTCATTTATTGATTGTTAGGCTACCTCACGATTGCTGGTTAGCTACGCTGATCCGTACCGTAGGCAGATACTGGATTACCTATTTACGGTAAGTGATCTGATTTACATGTTGTAAATTTGTGCTAACGGATACTGCATGCATGCATTATGATAAAGACTTCCCATAGTCAGGCCCCTTAACGAGGAGGATTAAAGCATCAGATTTGGAGAGCTGGTCCTTTGGGACCTACTCATTACATATTACAGTAGGAGCCCTGTGGAACTTTTCTAATTTTTATGCTGTAAATGCTGAATTTCATGTTCCAGAAACTTTCACATGCATGGAACTTTTTCAGATTACACAAGGAGCTAAGATTCGCGACAGCAAAATGTGCATGATTCTACACAATGCATTGAATGCCAGTTTCAACTTACGTTAGTTTCATGCTGTGAAAACAGCAGTCAGCTCCAGTTTTTTGAAAGCTTCATGCAGCACATGAAGCTTTGAAACCTGAAAATTTTAAAGTGATTTGCCCACAGGCATTCAATGTACTGTGTAGAATCGCACACGTTTTGCTTTTGCAAATCTTGGCTTCCAGCTATATTCGGTCTACTCCTGGCTGATACTTCCAGGATATTTTGCAAGAGGGACGACCAATCTAAAGAGAAGGAAATCTTGCATTTTGTATGTGCGCACTCCTTGATGTTAACATATTATAAAAGAATAAGAATTTGACTTTAACATGAAATGAAAAAGTGAAAGCTTTTAGAACCCAATTTGTATTAAAAAAGAAATGTATACAAAATTACCATCAAAATACGTGTCCCCTGATATTTGGAATTCAAACTGAATTCAAAGTCAGCCATTCATCACATGTGGTCTGCTGTGATTCCCGACAGTAACTCCCAACCTCACCAGGGTACTTTTACATTTCTCTCTCTCCTTCACCTCATGAAGCCCAACTTCGGAGCCTCTCTTCACATCCTCAAGGTAGAAATTGGTGGGGACGCCCAGAGCACGGATGGCACGGAACCCTCACACATGCACTCTGCGGATGATGAGAACTACCAGAGGGGCTACGAGTGGTGGCTGATGAAGGAGGCCAAGGCGGTAGGCATGGACTCAGTCACTCTGGTCTTCCTTTACTTTAATATACATATATACGCATTCTCACCTTCTGCTTCTTCTTGCTGTAAAGTGTACCAATACCCTGGAAATCAAATTTGTGTACCTGTAGCTGGAATAGTAAAAAAAAAAAAAACAGCCATAATTCACTTGTGATGCCGGTAGTCCTTGAAAGTATACATATTTTGATTAATAAAATCATATCTCTATAACAATTTGGCACTTGTGCTCCGCGCATTAAAGTTCTGCTCCGTAAGTGCTGGTACTGATGTGTGTGCATTCTAGCTATTACGCATACATTTTTACAATATTGAGAATCCATATCAATTGGTTGGTTGATGGTGCCCACACATTGCATACCACTATCGTTCAAGACATATCTGGAAAAAATATAAATAACACAATTGTTCAGTTGAAAGAATAGGGTGATTGACTAGTCTATTTCAAGTTTCTTTTGTTTTTTTATACTATTTAAAATTTACATATAAACCCTAATAAATGAAAATCGGAGTGACAGAAAATTCTAATATTGTGCAGAGGGCATGTCTCAAGTATATTCTACAAATATAGCAAACATAGTACTCAGGGTATTGGTACACTTTAAGCTCCTTTTGCTTCATCAACTTATATGCTTCTACCTTTTTTGAAATCTCTTGTTCTTTCTTCTGCCTCGTTTGTGTGAGTGAGTAACTTCTCTTGTTTTCTTCTACTTCATCTCTCTTTCTCCATACATCTCTTCCCCTCTTCATGTGTGTTTCTCTTTTTTTTTCTCAAACATCTTCTGTTCCTTCCAGCTGTCTTCCTCCCCTTATCTATATCTCATCTTTGTCCCCTCATTCCTCCTAATCAGCAGAGCAAATATGCAAACAGCTATTAATGATGTATTTTTTTCCATATATGTTTATTTCTCACTCCTCGGAGCTAACATGATGACTCAGTATTTTGTGCTTGAACTTCTCTTTAAGGTCATCACATACTGCCATGCAAAACTGAAAGAATTGTTATTATTTTGAGTTCTTGTTGTAACCCCCCCTCCCCATAGCGTAATCCTAACATCAAGCTGTACGGCCTGCCCTGGGGATGGCCTGGGTGGGTGGGCAACTTCACCTCCAGCCCCTACACTGACATCCAGCAGTCGGTCAACTACGTCCTCAAGTGGCTCCAGGGAGCCAAACAGGTGCACAACTTGACCATTGACTACATTGGGGTGAGTGACATTCTTTTTTTTTTGTCCAACCATTGTCGACATTTAACAAAACGGATGTACAGTCCGACCTCTCCTATCCGGCCTCCCTTTATCCGGATCTCTCTATTATTCGGATGCGATCTCAGCTTGATTTGGGTTTTTTTTTCAGTCTCATAATTACGGGGAAAAGGGGGATTTCAAACGCAAAAAAGAATTCCTACACGAACTCACATAAATTACATATTATTCTCAACATGATTAACATACATTCACATCTAATTTTTATCTAAATAACATGTGTTCAGACACTCCCTACCCTCAAATCACTGCAAGAACACAGACATTTTTATTTTTTCATGAAATCAGAGCACGGTACAGACGATCGTTCTTCAGCAGCTGCATGTATTAAACATTGAGTCTCCCATATCCGGCCAAATCCCTTATCCGGATTAGCAGCGGTCCCAACATGTCCAGATAGGAGAGGTCGGACTATACAGTGTAGACAGCTATATTTGGATTGAGTGATTTTCATGTATTTTATCACCTGTTATACAGTCCTTTATGCCTCCTGACCAATGTTTGCAGCAATGTATTGAATCAGAGTCACGCTGCGGAACATCTGAAAAGTACATTGTCACACGGATGCCCCCAGGGCATACCGGTGCAAAGCAAGCCCAAGGCAAATGAGTTCCTGTCACATCATGTTCAATATTTCCTGACAAACTTCATGATTGTATGGACCCTCCAGAATTAACGAATTGGAAGGAGAGAAATTTGTATGCGACCATATGATATCCGTACAAATGTGCATGTTAGGGTATCTCCATTGTTTGGTTTAGCCTTGCGCTTGTATCTAGTGTGAAAATGTGACAACCTCACTTGGGATTTTGATGACTTCCTACAATCTCATTTCATGGACACTTTCAGGATACGTACATGTATGCTAGTCAGGCACTGAAGCAAACAAGCAGAAACTTTGCCAGTTGGCTATAAAGAAATGAAAAATGGTACTGTTTGGATTTTGCCACAGTTAACTTATTTGCAGCACAGACAAAAAAAAAATTGTTTTGCAACCGAGGCCTCGTCCGATTGTCTATAGGTTACTTACATAATTCTGATGAATGGACAACTTCACAAAAGTGAAACCATTTTTGTTTTAGTATAGGCCTGTTTCATTTTTACTTCCCATGCAGCATTATGCAACATAGGAATTTAAGAGCTCTTGAAGCACAGTAGAATATATAGACATAGTTTCTGCGCTTAATAGATGATTTATTATTATTATTATAACTTACTGTAGCAAGGGCATTAGGAAATGAGTGGGAAATGCATATTTTAATACTTCTGCCCTAAAGGTGAAAGAGGGATTACTTTTATTCGTAATGCGTACAGCAGTAGATCATGCTTCTATCCCCCTTATAGATTTGGAATGAGAGGACCTATAGTATTCCATACATTAAGCTGCTGCGTAAGACTCTGGATTCCAGCGGGTTCCGGGACACACAGATTGTCGCCTCAGACGGCAAATTCGAGATAAGCTACGATGTCCTGCGTGACGCCGAGCTGGCATCAGCTGTCAGCATCCTGGGGTAATCCTCCGACTAGTGTAGATGTTGTGTCTTCCAAACAATACCGCTGTCCTACCTCTTATCCTTATACCCCTTTAATATCCCACTCACTGGCACCTTCTCTGAGCATTTGCCCTAACAGCACCTTCGCACGAGGCTGTTCTTGTCTTTGCTTTGGATTACTTTATGCCTTGCAAAACACACTAACTTATTTTTATCCCTTTTAATAGACAGGTCTTATTTGCTGCTTTCAAGCACTAACTGTTCACTATCCATGTTTTGTCTGTCTCCAAAGCTACTTCTTTTGCACCAACCATGACTAATGTGTGGCCACTAGGGAGACCTGATAATTCTGGCTCGGCGCATGATAGTGACTGTGTGTTTGATTTCTTGCTTTTAATACTTTGCTTGTTGTCATCTTTGGTAGGAATAACAAGCCCTGAGTGGAAACTTGTTGTTACTGTTTTTTTTTTTTTTTTTTTTGGGGGGGGGTTTGCATATATTTTAGGATTAACATTTGCAGATGGTACAGTCCCATCTCTGAACAATGAACTTGTGAATTTAACAGAGTGATTTCTGTGACAGAGCTATTCTCGTGTAGAAATTTGGGGGATGAAGCTTTACCATGGGAAATTATCAGAATCATGGCTGCCAGACATATAATGTAAATGTTTTACATATAGTTGTATTAGCAATCTTTTATTGTTTGTCTCTATCTACAGGTTGCAGCAGAATAGGAAAATAGATATTAAACTTGTCATATTTTAGTCTCTTCTTTGATGAAATGGGGAAAAGTAGATGCACAGCCCTTTGGAGGGTCATGTGGTTGCTTTCTTACTAGGAGTCAGTCATTGCATCCTTTAGTTGTTGTTTAAAACCAGCCAATTAGAAGCAAAAAGAACATTCATCTGAACATTTATCAGATTTATTTCTGTATTTTCTCAATGTTTTCACCTCTGACAAACTGCTTTTAAAGGAGACCTCCAGATGATTTTCAGACTTTTACATTTGAACAACTATAAATTAGTCAAACTGAGTACAGAGTTTCAGAATTTATAGTGATTGGGATAAGTAATGAGAATGTTTTCAAAATTTATAATGAATTGCAATGAACAAGGATGACGACATGATAGCCTCACCATAAGAATGCATGAGTTGGGGCTCAAGGAAGCAGAAACAAAAGAAGACGGTATGCATGGATTTTGCACAGGTGAACTTGTTGAGCAAGCGGTATTAAATGCAATTACACTGCTACATTTCTGAAATATATGAGGCTCTGATGTCATCATCACTGTTCAGTGTAATTTGTTTACGATTTTCAATTTATTGGTTTCTCTGCTCAAGGACCACAATAAATTCCACGAATCTATGCATGGAGCTATTGATTTATGCACTACGATTGTACATGATGTGAAATTATGAAAATCGTCCGAATGCCCCTTTAAACCATTTCTTACAGGAATCAGGGCCTTTTACTTAAAAATTTAGATCAAATAAAGAAGTCAGAAAATCAAACATACGTCTCTGAATAATCAATTCTGATTGGATGATACCTGAGTTATGTTGATTTCTGACTTATGTTTGATTGCATCTCCTTATTTTGACAGGGCTCTTAAATATGCTACACATTATAGCTGTGGAAACTACCAATACTCATAGATGATAATAGATTAGAATCACCATTATTGCATGTCTGCCAATATGGAAGTAATATACGTTGCACTCTCGGGTCAGCTTCTTGCCTGTTTCATCATTCAATGAACCGGTCCATGGTCATTTAACTAACATTTCTTTTTTTTTCTAACAGCAAACACATACTTGTATATGCTCATACACACATCTACACACACCACTGTTTTTGTTTGTTTGTTTGTTTGTTTTAGTAATCTTTATTCTTGATTCCATGTAATACCAATGAAATATCTACACAATAACTTTGAATATATACATATCTGTATTAACAGAATGAACAAAACGGTTTACTAATATGTAAAGCAAAATATATTCTGAACATACAGAGCACACACATACACACCCTCACATGCACACTTGCACACACACACACATACACGTCCTTGCTCACACACGCATGCACATCTGACTATCTGTATGCAATATCCTGAAAAACTATCACACAACACTCTATACTGATGCTATATACTCCCAGATCTGGAACGAGAGGGCATACAACAAAGATTACATAAAGCTTCTGAGAAAGACCCTTGACGCCAATAACATAACAGAGACCGTCATAGTGGCCGCAGACGGTGGATTCACCATCAGCGAGGACATACTGCACGATAAAGATCTCGCTGAAGCTGTTGGTATCCTCGGGTAACAGGGCTCCCTCACATATATCAAATGATCCATCCACGCATCACCTGATCCAACAGTCTTCACCGCTACTACACTGATATGTGCAGTAGCATGCACTCCATTGATATCACAAAGCAACCCTGACACAAGCTCACTTGTTGTTATTTTGATTTTTTTTTTAAGGAGTGTGTCATTCAGTCATGAATATTTAATAAATATTATCTTCAGTTGTGAGTTTCTTCAATTTGTCTCACTCTACAAATTAAATTTGTTAAGATCGCAACTGCTGATCTTGTAGATGGAGACAAATTGAAGAGAGTCACAACTTTCTTTCACATACTACTTTGTTACATTAAAACGAAAAAGTTTCAAATAAATATGATAAAATCCATGCTTCAATATTGCCTCAATTTTGGAGATTCTGAACAGACTTGTCATCTCCTATCATTGACCTAAACACATTCCAAGCTTAGGATGGCCTTTTTTTTTTGCAGTCAGTGAATGTAGTCAGCATCAACTCATTTACCTTTCCTGTCAATAATTTCACCATGTCGCATGAAAGAGCCACTGACATTACCCATTTGCACATTTTACTGTAAAAGTCAAATATTTACACAATTATTATAATCATCAATTGGTTTTTTTTTTGTGTTTTTTTTTACACTGGATCAAAATCCATGAACTTCTGCCCTGGATCTTCACAAGTAAAGTAATTCTATCCTAATTATACATTGTAACATCTCAACAAAAATGGCTCAAAAAAACTTGATTTTGTGTACAAATAAATAAGAAATTCCTAAAACAATGGAATACATAAGAAATTTATTTTGATACCAGATTTTTTTTTTCAAGTACATTGTTAGGAATGCTACGAGGAATAATGTCACCAAATATTAGGATGCCAATAGTTTTATTTTCTGAATTAGAACAAAATTTATGATTTCACCCATATTGAATAATTTAAAATGTAAGAAATGAAAAATTCAATTCTTTCTTTTATAGTTTGGTAGATTATGCCACAAGTAATGTATGTGCCAATTTTCAGGGCAATTGCGCGATCGACGGCCAAGATCTCGGGGGGGGGGGGGGGGGGGGTTGATCGTGTTGAATCGACCCTCCCCCAGCCACAAAACAGGCCAAAAAGCCTGCCCTGGTTAGGGTTAAAAGACCTGTGTCACCGGCTATACTTCACGTTCTTTCATGCACTCATATTCACGAGAGTATTAACCTTGATGAGACATTAATGAGTGAACAGAGGCAATGGCAATGATGTGCATGGTATAATCTGTCATTCTCACCATAAATGGTGGTACCAGCAATTTGAGTAAATGCACTGTTATGACTTTTAGCATTGTAGCCGCTCTACTACCCCAGGTTTTACACGTCCTCAATGACCAGATATCGGGCAAGACAACTAGTCATTTTGCTTTGCTTACATTGCATATTAAATGTCATTCAGTAACCACATCTCATTATGTGCAGGTATATCTCACTGTATACCTCATTTGGTGCTAGCGTTCGAGCGCTCTAAAGCGAACCAAAGTGTACCGTACCGAACTGTGCCAGATTTGAAGCGTTCGAGCTCTCTGTCGAGAAAGCGTACCTCATGAGTTATTTTTAGAAAAGGTCACACATTTTTGTAGCAAGAATGTCATCCACCTGGCGCATGAACTACTTGCAGCTGTTCCGAACAAAGAGAATGGTGTCTTTGCATTGTGACGTATGCGCATGATACGCGCATGCTTTTCAGTGAACTTTTGGTACGCTTTGGTACACTTTTGGAGCACATCGGGAAGTGGTCCACTTTTGGCCCGGTATAGTAAGGTACGGTACACTTTAGGAGCATTCGAGGGCTCCTCTGGCGCGGGTACAGTACGTTACAGCTCACTTTAGGAGAGCGCTATAACGCACCCATAGGATGCTTTCTTGTGATTGTTTCTAATTTTGTCCTGGATTCTCAAAAATTCTCAAATTTTCCTACTAATTTCCTATTTTTTTGTCATCCACCTGCTACTCTGCAAATTTAATGTCATCCTATATATGTTGTCTTAAATTAGTAGAGAAGAATTACACAGAATAGTAGATATTTGATGAATACAAGTTATATAGGTGAAGAGAGTTATGGAATTTGCACGATTCATATGTCTTGATTAAAATAGCTGTAAATGTGGTCTCTAAGACTACAGTTTCTCTTTGTGGTGCTCTTCATAGTTTTGCTTTCTATTCCACTGCAAGTTAAGTTAAGCCATGACTCTAAATCTAAACTATTGAATTGTCAGTTTGCTCAATAGGGATTTAAGCTCATTATGAAGTGTTCAGGTGTCAGAAGTATCATCAATCAACACCAAATGTCATGGTCTTTGTGTTTTTATACAAGTGTTCATTGAACTGATGTCATCTTTTTGTTTTGCTTCCTACCATCTGCAAAAGATTTCACTACCCAGGCACTTATGTCACAAAGTACACCCTTGAGACAGGAAAGATGCTATGGTCAAGTGAAGATTACAGCACTTTCAATGATGCAGTTGGGACTGGATGCTGGGCCAGGGTGAGATAAATTTAATGATTGCTATGATGTTGGGGGAAATGTTGTTGATGATAATGGTGATGGTGATGGTGGTGATGGTGATGGTGGAGGTGTTGTGATGATGGAGAAGATGTTGATGATGATGGTGATGTTGGTGATGATGATAATGGTGGTGGTGGTGATGGTGGAGATGGTGATGGTGGAGGTGTTGTGATGATGGAGATGATGATGATGATAATGATGATGATGATGATGATGATGATGATGATGATGATGATGATGATGATGATGATGATGGTGGTGGTGATGGTGGTGGTGGTGGTGGTGGCGATGGGTGGAGATGATAATGATGGTGATGATGATGGTGATGATGGTGATGATGGTGGTGGTGATGTTGATGATGATGATGATGATGATGATGGAGAAGGTGATGGCAATGATGATTATGATGGTGGTGTTGATATTGATGATGGTGATGATAGTAAGGATAATGAATGTTTATTAGACAATCCAAGAAAAAGTGGTGATGAAGATAATGACCAGTAACCATGCCAGTTATTCATATAATGTCTACTGTTTTTACCAAATGTTATATACATCTGTCTTTACAGATACTGAATCAGAACTATGTTAATGGCAACATGACCAGCACCATCTCCTGGAACTTAATCGCCAGCTACTATGAGGCCCTGCCGTTTGACCGCGATGGACTGATGACTGCTGTCCAGCCTTGGTCAGGATACTACGTTGTGGAAGGTCCAATATGGATTTCAGGTCAATGGACAATCCCGCCCTTTTCTCTGATGTGTGTGTGTATGTGAGGTTATGCTTGCTAGCATATTTGTGCCATCTATAATAGAAGCTGATGGGACTGTAGAGATGTGTGTGATGTTTGTGTTTGTGTTTGTGTGTGTGTGTGTGTATGTATGTGCATATTTGTGTGTATTTGTATGTATGTGCAGTGTTAGTCAGTCATCCAATCATTACTTATCAAATGCACAATATTTGTAGTTTGGAGTTTGAACTGCAGTCGTTGGGTTAGAATGTTTCAAAATTTATCAACCATGGATAGCAACTATTAGAAATACTTATAAAATCATGTGAAAAAGTAAACAAACAAACAAACAACTAGAGAAGCTAACATTCCTATAGAGCAGACCTCTGCCAAACAGCCATGATTTAAATGTTGCTATTTCGTAGACAGTATCTGCAACACAAACATAGAAGTGTAGGGACATCTACACAATACATTTAGTGAAAATCTGATCATTCATTTTTGAGTTATGGAGAGATTATGCTTAGTTTACAATGTATGTCCTTTATGACCCCCTTTGACTTTTGACCTCATGACTCCAAAATTCAACTATTTTTTTTTCTTACTTCATGAAGACACCCTGTAAGTGTGGTAAAAATTCTCAAGTTATCTTGTACACAAACAGGACAGGCAAATAAACATATGGAAATGAAAACAACCTCTGCCGGCTGTAGGTTTCACCTACCAGTGGAGGTAGACATGCACTGGTCGCATGCAAGTGAGCAGCATACCAGCTTCAGTTGGAACATTGTGCAGACTTTTCAGCAGATAAGCCCTGATACAGGAGAACGATCTTAATTCAAGACATCTGCAAGTTTTTCAATGAAGTTTCCCATGTCATATTTAAAGCATTCCATGGTAACCATATGCATACTATTTCTACTGATGCACTCACACCTGTGTATCATTTGTATACTGTGTTATTCAGCGGTGTTCCTGTCATTAGTAGAACGGGTTCCTATTTCATAAAGCTGTTCGTAAGGCTGAGTTCACATAGGAGTATACTATTCGGGTACATGGTGCACGTTTTCAAGGGCACGCGAATAGCTTGAATCGAACGATGGGATTTCCTAATAACGGGCCACATAAGAGGGCACTATTCAAAAGTGCCATATAGCTGCGTATAGTATATAGTATTATAAAATGGGTTCAAGAATGTAGCCAATTGGAAGCGCTGAAATGAGTCATGTGTGCGTGCATTAATTTTTACTCTCATGCACGGCCTTGCAAAAAAGCGTAAAGTCACTGATGTCACAATGTTTACACTAGCAGTGCGCACTTAATCAGTTGTTACAAGTGCGTCGCGCGCTACCATACGCGCTGTCAATCCTGTAAACAACTTCTCGTTCGGGCTGCCAGCCGGCCTTTCTTGTGCACAACAATCATGTGGCGTACGTATACGCTTATACGTACAGTACTTACATGCGCGGGATTTCCGAGTGCGACGTGCGTAAATGTTTGGGACGAACATCCTCGGACGTCTTGACCCACAAAGGTACGTGAAAAACGCTGACAAATGCTGTTAGTTTTCGAATTTTCGACCCATTTTATAAAACAAATGATGCACAGGATTATTTCATGGCGTTAACGCCTACACCAACGCACTCTATCCTGTGCATCATTTGTATACTAGTTGTTCGATTTTCGTGCAGCGTATACCATCTCTCGCTTATGAAATGATGACAATTTTGGTCTGGATTTGCCCTATAACCAAAATAAACATGTAGACTGGTATTTTGATGCAGTGTTGTGTATCATGTTCAAATATAATGTTATTAAACAAATTGAAAATAATAAGTTTTAATTGATTTACCCAAAATTATCCCCAGTGGAGTTTGGTCAGTTTTTTATTCATAATTACACTCAATTTATAGCTTTCTTGTAACAAAAATGGTACATTCCAATGTAATCTCGACAGTTAAGAAGCTGTTGATAAGATTGCTGGGATGGTTGTGTAAGAGGTAGAAATCCTCCCTGCATGGGATAGGGAGTTGATGGTGCAGGTGATGGTGTACTGGGTCGACTTGGCGGCGCCAAAAGAATATTAAAGTGGGACACACATGCTACCTTATGTGACCCGCCATGCCCGAATAGTGTATAGCGAATAACAAATAGCGAATACCGTATACCGTACACTTCTATGTGAACGCAGTCTCAAGTTACTCACGACTTTACTCACGACTTTACTCACAGCTTAGATATGGCAAGCCAACTGGGTTGATTTCAATAGCTACCGTTAAAATCTGAAGATGATAATAATCATTCTTACATGTTAACACACATTTTTTAGTTGAAAGTGTATTTTTGCCCCAATGTATATAGATGAAATATTGGCACACATATTGGCACTTCATATTCCAGTCGTTCGTAAAGTCCTGCATAACTTTACAAAACAGCTTTATAAAACAGAGCCAAGACCTACAGACCAAAGTGATGCAATGACCCCTACAATCTCTCCTTTCCTCATCCAACAGCCCACACCACTCAGTTCACCCTCCCGGGCTGGAAGTATTACAAACACGGGTCGGGTGCGGGTCATTTCGACCAGGGCGGGAGCTATGTGAGCCTCACGGATGGGAAGAATCTCACCATCGTCATAGAAACCATGGTAAGCAAGGATGAAAGTGGAAGTCTTGAAGGGGAATTAACCCCAAACTTTTTGTGTCTAAAATCCTACATAATGTTTGATTTTCACATGAAATGTGCATCTTTTCCTCAGGATTGAAAGTGAAGTCTGTGTGATTTTGATGTCTCTGCCACAAAGTGTCGCCTGAGGCATGTTGCAAGCAGGATGCATCAAGAGTTTAGATTGAAGAGTTCAGATTAATTTTCATACCTCTGCCATGCAGTGTCTCTAGAGGCTTTATGTTTTGGGGTTGTCTGTCTTTCTGTCCATCCGTAATCTGTGGACAACTTAAGCTAAGCACTTAACTTACGCACTGTTTGAGATATCCAAATGAAACTTGGCACATATATGCATGAGTGGACGAAGGTGTGCCTATCAACTTTTTGGCTTACATGCTATAAAAGATCATAGGTCAACTGCAATATAATGTAGATCTAATAATGAAATTTCACCATTAATCCCCTTGCCCATATCTCTACATTGCCTAGAGATATTTTCATGATACTTGGTGTATACACATGTATTACCAAATAAAGATTCTCTAGACAGCGGCTAGTTTTAGGCCATGGGGGCTCAAAGGTCAAGTGAAAATTCTAAAATTGCACATTTTTCTCCTTCATTTACGTGTATCTTGGAAATTGCTTATCTTCATGAAATTGAGTACGGTGCATCTCTGAAAGGAGAATATAGTGTAATTTCACCATTAAGTGGTATAATTTTTGCATTTTAACCTGACCATCGACCCTTGACCTTTAACCTAATGTAATGCCTGCAGACAGTGATTCTCTTTAGAAGGTTGTTGGTCATGAGATAAAGTTCAAGGGTCAAGTGAATAGTGTCAAATGAGTACATCATGTGGACAGAGGTCACTTTACTTCTCTGTGTTCTTCAATCCCTTTTCTGGACATATTTTCTCCTAGACACATGATCATTCCAAGTGCATTCGGCCATCTCTTCCACCGTATGATGTAAAGGCACAAACAGCGTCCTTTATTCTGAAGGGACAATTTGTAAGTGACTGTGTGTAAAGCTCATTGAACTTTAATTTTATATATTTATTATATGTTTACCATGATTATACTCAATTCACTTTTCATAAATTTGTGTACCACACATACATTGTATAACTTTATGTGACTGTGACTCATCCATAAAGTTGCAGAAAGCAAAACTGAGATATTTGCAGAGTATGGTGATTTAGACTGAAAATAGGAAAATTTGATATTTGTTTCAAAACCAAGAGTTTGATGCCTAACTATCTACATGTATTTCCTGTCTAAATTTCAGGGTCTTAGAGTCAGAATGTAAAAAAAGTCAGAAATGGGAAATTCCATTTTTAACAGCTTTATCACATACATGTTCTTGTTTTAAAAAACAAAAACAAACAAATGAAACAAAACAACAATAAAAACAAAAAATACTCTTATTGTCTTTTTTGTGAAGTTCTGGGAATGTACCATGATGTTTAAACTGGCTGCTGAAAAGTGTTCCATGGGAGGAATGAGGCCACAAGCTGGCATAGAACTGAACCCATTCACCAAGGTTTTGGTGACAAGTCGGACTTGTAACAATCTTACTCGAGTGTAGACCAATATCATTCAAGTGAAGCATGCCAGTGGAAGAAGTAACCTGCGAAATGTTTGACACTTCAGTGCCATAGCATGCCTCTGTTCACAACTGGAAGGCTCTTTTAAAAACCCTTTACTGTGTAGGTTTATGTCTGTATTCGCTCTCTTTTTTTCTTTTTTTTTTTAGAAAATAGATATAATAATACACATGTGCCATGTGTTTGTTTGTGGGTTTTTGTTTGTGTTTTGTTTTGTTTTGTTGTTTTTTGTTGTTGTTTTTTTTGTCATGCAGAATACACAAATGCAGTTAAATCAATCGGTCAGCAATGTTCTGTTACCTTTTCTCCACTACAGGCTTCCATTAAATCTCTGAATGTCTTCTACTCCAAGCCTGGGTTTGGGGGAGCTAACTCAACATACTTTGTCAAGAAGGATCCTATTCAGGTATGGTTGTGGGAGGGGTCTTGTAGAAGAGCTGAAAAGGAGTATTGAAGGATTTGTTAGTTTGTTTGTTTTTTTCCAGTGAAATGCTCCACTTTGATAGTGTAGGAATAGTGTACATGATGTGCGTGGTATGTGAGGTCTGTTAAAGGCATAATTTACCATTTGCACAGTGCTTCAAAATAGTTCTAAAATGTGTGTTAGGGATAGAAACAACCAATGCAAATATTTGAATCAGTATAATTTATGTTAACTATTGTTAAACATACAAAATGTGAACAATAGTTATAGTAAAATTATTTCAAGACTAAACCGTCTATACAGCTATGGTTTAATGAGAAACACAGTGACATCTCCCTATGTTTTAGGTTTTATTGCAAAATTTTTATATGATAGGATGTTTCGTGATTCAACTGACCTACACATATGCATCAAATGTGATAACTCAAAAATTTTTTAAGTCACTGGTCCCAAAGGTAAACTGTGTCTTTAAAAGTTTCGTTACAATTCTTTGCTTCATGGATGATAGTGTAAGTGCATTGTATTAGTGCCAAGGGTGTCCCTTTTTATATTTGGTCACATTAAAGGATGTTGTCTAATTGTGTTTAAAGTACAGGCAGAGATCATCGGTTTTCTTATCAGTTTTGTTTTTGTTTTATTCTTATTTTTTTTTTGTTTTTCTTTTTGGTTTTTTTTATAGTTTGAATACTACTTTCTTTGACTGCTCTATATACCTCAATATGGAAAATGCACCGCACATGTGGACTTGCGTATAGATGATTGGGCAGGCATTTGATTCATGATAAAGAATATGATTGATGTAATGAGAAAATACAAGTACCATCCCTTTTTGAGAAACAAAGTCCACAAATTCCCACCTCACTACTGTGTTTGACTGCTCTACACCTGAAAATGGAGAACGCATGGCACATTTGGACTTGTTTATGTAGATGATTTGGTAGGCACTTCAATTCATTATAGAGAACAACAGTGATGTAAAGAGAAATACAAGTAATATCCCTTTTTGAGAAACGAAGTCCACAAATTCCCACCTCTGAGATGATGTGTGCAGAACATTAAAAAAAAATCATATTTCCATTGCTTTCCACACAAGGTTGTTGGGGGTCAGTTCCAGCTGAACCTTGAGCCGGACGAAATCTACACACTGACCACTTCCTCCCTTGGAAAGAAAGGATCCTACGATGCCCCGCCCCCTCCTGCACCGTTCCCGGTTCCATATTATGATGACTTTGATGGTGAGTGAAGCAAAGTTCGCTAATGGATTTTGTCAGGAATTTGTCGATACTACACATGTACAAGGAAATATATCTCGTCTTGCCCAAAAGGAACAGTCAGTGATTTACAGATACAAAGAAATATATTTCATATTCCCCATAAAGCAAAGTCAGTACAACATATGTGATGCGCTCCGTCGGAATGAGTCAAAAGTCGCAAAAAATGAAATCGTAGTTATGCCTATATGTGAATTCTACAGACTCTAAGCTTTACACTGATATGTAATACAACTCATTTCGACATCCCTATAGATCATTAAAACGAATATCGACTATGTTCATGACGTCAGTCCATTTTCTAAATAACGGAGAAAATCGTTCTCAAAGTTCAGGCTATGTTCAAGCTCACAACCTGTTTCTTTCACGGGACGAAACAATACAACAGTCCCGCTTAGCGACGGCGTTTACGCTCCATCGCACGTACTACCGTATAAGGCGATAGCTTGGGTATGTAAGATAATTAACCAATCGCAGGACAGGTCTATCATTAACAAATCTGACCAATACGGCAGCCCGAATGTAAACTTCGGCGCGTTTGTGTCCGTGCCGTTGCCGCCGCATGAATGAGTCGGTACGCGTTGCGTGTCGGCTGCGTTGTGGTTTGCCGCAAGTTTTTAACTCACAAACAATAGGAAACAGTAGAAAGAAAAAAAGGCACGCAATGCGTCTTACGAGAAGCGTCTTTTAGCGAGGGCGTTGATCGCTTCCATTCTCCTCCCATGTTGTTGTCAATGGAAACTAAAGAGGATGCGTTTAGCAACTACCAATACCTAAATATAGAGCCTGAGAACCTATTGTAAGCAGGCACGCAATGCGTCTTACGAAAAGCGTCTTTTAGCGAGGGCGTTCATCGCTTCCATTCTCCTCCCATGTTGTTGTCAATGGACACTAAAGAGGATGCGTTTAGCAAGTACCAATACCTAAATAGAACCTGAGAACCTATTGTAGGCGGGGTTCAAAAGACAGCATCGGTAGAAAAAGTCAATGACGTTAATTAACGATAGTCGTCTTTTGAGATCGTGTTCTTTGCGTGTACTAAAAACCCTCAAATTACACACATGGTCGTAATGTTGCAGAGCATCAAAGACTGCTTTCGCGTCTGTTCTGCTGCAGCTGTATACAGCCGTAACATTCTGAATTCCCGCCATATTAGGCACATTTCCTTTATAGGCGTTGCGTGCACAGTAATCATCGCTTATCACGCTTGCCAATGCTGCACATATTAAACGTATATCAGAAGCAAAGGTTGATGTAGGCTTGACAGCTTCACGTTGGGTTTACAATGATTGTATCATAAATATACTTCTTATTCTCAGTCACTTCTGTAATACCATAGCATATAAAAAAACATTAACTTGTAGCTTAAGCTGATTTTTTTTTACATCACTTTTGCAGTTTGGAGTATAGATAATAATACTGACAAATATTCGGAATTAATACTTAGGCCTTCTTCACTTCGTTTTATATTCACAAACCTTATTAGAAAAATGATTGCTTGATTACTTTCGGGTAAAGGAACCACCGGAAAGGAACCGCATTTAATTTTCTTGTTAACGAACCTAAGCTAATAGCGAACCATGTTTCCTTGTGTGATTAACGAACCTTCAGAATAATCCATTGTATTAACCCCCCCCCAAGGATAAAAAAAAAACACATTTCAATGTCATGCGTTGTCAATAGTGATAAAAGGCCCGTTTTTATTTCGTAGTGTGTCTCAGTACTCCTGTGCTTACTTTTAAGGATGTGCCTCTCTTATATAGTGATTGCGATTGATGTTCAACTATTTCTTTCAGGCTTGAACAGGAAGAAGCTAAAATTCAGGCAAGGAGACGAGTTTTCTTCCATGAGATACAATCATTAAGACATACATCTATTCCCGAAAGTTGTGTGATTGCTTATGTGCTGAAGAATTGTGTCCATTACATGAATCAGGCACTATACAAAACAGTTGAAATCTACTGAAAGTCGAACTTCGTTTTTTTTTTCATTTCCATTTAAAGCGGGGATAGACTAGAATTTAGTTTGTCTATACTGGCAGGAGACATTACATTTTTCCAGTACATGCTCCGCATTTGAACAGTCGCCATATTTTCGTGGTCAGAATCAGATAATGGACAAATGATATATTATGAAAATGAAAATACAAAACAACGAACACGCCATATGTACAAACATTATGAACTTCAATGAATTAAACTTACTTGTGATATTCTGCATAAAAAACAAGCACGCCGATCAAATAATTCAATAGAATTAATAGAACACACAGCGATGTCATGCATGGCAGATCAAATTAAGTTCAGTTGGTGAGAAGCTAAATGAAGTTAAAAAGTTGACTTCTTTTCGTTTCTCTTTCAATTCATGAAGACAGAATTACATTGTATATCTAATGAAGAGGATTGTCTCTGTTGCGAACGATCACCATATATAGCACTGTTAGTCTGTTAGTCCTAAATACTTTAATTTTTGCTTGATAATGTAATAACCCTGCTTATAACTTTATAAAGGACTCGCAAATTCAAAGTTTCAAAACGTATACTAAAGCATTATATTGTACACTGTGTATTTTTATTAAAAAAAACAAAAACATTTTGAATGCGTTGTGTGTTAGCATGTTAATAGCATCAATCTGCCTTTTATTTTCCGTACTTAAAGCGCACAGAAACGTAACGAAACGTTACCAAATACAGTGAAATGGATTGTACGGCGTGGCACTATCATTAGAAGTAAATCCCATTCCTTTTTATTTTATTTGCTTGAAGCAGTCGTCAAACCATTTTCGCAGCGACATCACTTAGGAATTAGAATGTATGAAGATAATCGTTACTCATTTATTCTGCACTACTGACATAGCATTTACATTTTCCAACTTTTATTGACATGCAGTATTATGTTACTGTATGGTTACGATCACGAATGTTGGTTATGAATTCAAAAGACTGGTTTACTAATTGAACTATAAAGGTAATAGCTGTTTTGAAAGTAGTTCGATGCAAGTTCAAAACGCAATCGAAGTCATCGTCATAGGGGGAACTGATAGCTCTAGAAAACTTGTTTAGGCTAGTAAAGATTGCCGTACGCAATCTTTGTAGAAAGTTTTGACCTAGGCCATCTTTCGAGTATTTTGAGAAATTATATAAAGAATTATTTGTTTTGATTATGTCAAGAATTAGTTTGAACTATGAGAATAAAAAGGCACGGTTACCCAAACAATGTCGTGGTTCGATTAGACATGATGGGTAAAGTGAATTCATGACTTGACTAATCCTTACTGAATTGATGATCACTTCTGTAAACCATCAGTTATGTCTTGTAGATGATACCTCTGTAATCGTAGTCAAAATTCTTTTGAGGCGATCACGTTTGATAATCAAAGTAAGAGATTACAATCGGCCGTGCGGATGTATATGATTGCCATATTTACATGTCTGATTTCTGTAAACTATGTTATATTTAAATTTAAGTTCCCTTCCCTCCTTGATAAAAGTTGTGTTGGGTTTTCGCTATAGGCATTTATTAGGAAACGCTGTAAAAACGAGAACAAATGCCTACTATACGGGTCTAGGAACAGTACCCCCGGAAAAACCACCCTCCGGATAACTACCACCCGGATAATTACCCCCCAGGACAATTCCCCCCTAGGGCAACTACCCCCCGGACAACTACCCTCCAAGGGCAATTACCCTCCAGGGTAATTACCCCCTGGGACAACTACCCCCAGGACAACTACCCTCCTAGGGCAATCACCCCCAGGGCAATTCCCCCTAAGGAAATCTACCCCCTGGATAACTACCCCTGGATAACTACCCCCGCGGATAACTACCCCCTGGATAATTACCCCCCGGAAAACTACCCCCTGGATAGCTACCCCCTGGAAAACTACCCCCTGGGTAACTACCCCCAGGAGAACTACCCCCTGGGTAACTACCCCCAGGATAACTACCCCCCGGATAACTACCCCTCGGATAACTACCCCCGGATAATTACCCCCGGATTATTACCCCCCGGATAATTACCCACCCCCCCTTATAATTACCCCCCGGATAATTACCCTCCGGATAACTACCCCCCCCCCCCCCCCCGATAATTACCACCAGGATAATTATCCCCAGATTAATTACCCCCTCCTCCGATAACTAGACCCCAGATAACTTCCACCCGATAACTACCCCCTCCGATAACTCCCCATGGATGATTACCCCGGATAAGTAGGCCTACAACTTCCCCTCCCCTCAAGAGGAAAATTACCCCCAGGACAGTGCACCACGTCAATTACTCCCTGGGTAACTACTTCCCGGGTCACTGCCCCCACCCCCACCCCGACTCTTACTTTTAATAAAAAGGATATCATTACTACAGAAAACGAAGTTCTTTGTATTATTTGCCAGGAATCACGGAGATGCCATACTGAGACATCATCTTATGAAAACAACATCTTAAGGATTTACGATTTGTATCGTTTGCATTTAGGACGATTTATGTACAAGCTTAATTTCTCCCTCTGTATTCTAGTAGAGCGGTTAAGCCCTCAAAATCACGAGAATTGTGCAAAATTTGACTAAAGTATGAAACTTTCACCAGTGTTAGTACATACCATAAGATTCATTTTAAGATCGGGAGGTAAGTCTGATTTGACCTCTGATGACCTCCAGAGGTCAATGAACTTTAAATATCAGAATATTGATGTTTGGAGGCATTTGTGAATGACAGGCTTAGATCTTGGTTACGCTGCACTAAATATGCATTTGTACTACAAATCTTCTGATTCCACAGGGCACTGACAGGTTTCTACCTTTGACCTCTGATGACCTTTAGAGGTCAATGACCTTAGAATACCATAATATTGATCTGTGATGTTATTAGTTAATGATAAACATGGTTAAGATGTGCAAAACAAGCACATCTGTTTTGCAATGAAACTGTCTTCATATTCCAAAGAGCAAAGACAGGTTTCTAACTCTGACCTCTGGTGACCTTTTAGAGGTCAATGACCTCAAAATATCATAATATTGATCTGTAGTGTCATTAGTTAATGATAAACACGGTTAAGATATACAGAACAAGCATATACCTGTTTAACAAGAAATTGTCTTCATATTCCAAAAAGCACAGATAAGGCTCTACCTCTGACCTCTGGTGACCTTTAGAGGATGTACAAAACAAACACAATTGTAGCCCAGATGGCTACTAGCACGTGTTTATAATAAAGAATAAAATAGAATAGAATAGAATAGAATAGGATAGAGAGTAAAGGAAAACAACACCGCAGTCCTTTTCCTAGCCCTTTTTACACTTGTGTTTCTTAACCCGGACTTTCTCTGACCCAGGACTATCGTTAGTCCCGTATCAATTGTTCAGCTTTTTACACTGGCCAATCATTCCCGTACTATCTCTTGTCCGGGGCTAAGGAGAAAACTGACCTTTTTACACTCGTATTTCTTAGCCCCGGACTTTCCAAACCACATTAATATTCATGATTACGCTGTGCACTGTACACGTACACGCACGCACCAGCAGCACTTGATTACCTCGTTTCTGATTGGTCAGTGGGGGTCGGACTTCGTCTCCGTTGCTTAGCCCCGGATTATTTTTTCGTTCTGTTTACACTCACTTGCTTGGCACCGCAATTGCGGTGCTAACCCTGCTATTTTGCAGGGCCAGATAGTACGGGATTATCGGTGGGGCTAGCCCACTTTGGCAAAAACGAGTGTAAACAGTGGGCTAAGGATAGTCCCGTACAAGCGGTGGGGCTAAGCCCCCCCCCCCCCCCCCTTAGCCCCACCTTTGGTACGGGACTAAGCAAAAATTTACAAGTGTAAAAAGCCCTTATGAAACCATTTATGTTCCTTCCAGCTATTTCCTTTCTTTTGTGTGTGTGTGTCAAAACCACCTCTTCCAAGAAAAGTCTATGGTCATAGGAATTTATGAGTTTGATGTTGGCTACTTTCCCCGCTAGTGGTCAGCACTCTCCATCCCCAAAGTCCCGCGCCAAATTACGGGGAATGACGTGATGACTTGTTTTTGCCCTCTGATCCCCAAACATAAATGACCCTCTGAGCTGGAAGGTGGCCCTCCTACCAGAATTTATCCCTCTATTTTAGCATTTATTGTTTAGTGGAGTGGGTCAAACAGGAACTCCAAAGACAAATTCAGGGATAATGACTCAGAACAACGATGACGTTGGTTGCCATAAGGACACTAATATTCATTTGGTTTATCATTTTGATATCCAAGAAACAATAAAGTCTTTACCAGTGGTTACAGAGAACAAGTGAATGAAGAAACTAAAAGACAGTGGGCGAGTTAATCAGAAATTGAGATGAATCATAGAAAATTGAGTTTTCACAGAAACGAATAGGAGGAGCAAATTGAACATTTTGACCGGTAAGAAATTAATTTCCAGTGAACGCCACACCCCAATGTAAGATTGAGCCAATGAAATGCTTTAGGGAAAGGAAGTTTGTTAGTAAATTAGTTATAAAAAAACATGTCTCAGCCGAGAAATCAGTTAGAGTGGCAAGCACAGTGGGAGCGGCTTCACACTATGTAGTGAAGCAAAGGCTGCAGAGTATTTTGGAATTTTGAGGAACTTTGAGAATAGTTGGAGACCACAGAGATAAAGTCAGGAGTTCCCCTTTCTTGGTACATCATGCCCCCCCCCCCTCCAAGTCAACCAACTAATCTTTATCGACGCCGAATGCACCATCGACCTACGCTGTGAATTTGATGAGGATCTGACTGTCATGACTGAACCGGCGAGCAGCAGGACATTAGGAAAAACTAGGAGTCACGATAGCACAAAACTTTGGTTTACGCCAATTTGGAGTGCAATTACAAACTCCAAATAGTCAACTGGTGTCATCGGAGATGTTGAAGCGCCCTGTCAGACTGATACAAAGTGGAGAGTGATGGTGACGAAGAGAATAGGCCTACTGACAGCGTGACGGCAGACCGCTCAACGGACGGCCCATGCAGTCACACTGACGAGATCGACAATGACACGCAGACGAGGACCTCATTCGTCGACCGAGAGTAATCATTTAAGAGGAATGACTTTAATTTACGTTTGAAGATATTTCAAGAGATGTAGTAGTCTGACATGTTAAGGGGCAAATCATTCTACTCTTTGCAGTCTTGTGAACATCCGCTTGTATATTTAGCGAAAACTGTTCGAGTACGTGGACAGTGATAAGTAGGCCCCTATAAGTCACTCTGTCGACTAAATTATATATGAACCAAATGGCTTCTTTTGAACATGTATTGTGTTGAAAAGTTCTTGGTAATTCTTTTCCAGGCAAAATGTGTACATGAAAATTCCGATGTTAAAATGCATGTGATGGGAAATGTAAACAGTATGTGCGAATGCCTCTAGTATGTTTCCTGCTATACTTGTTTGTTAGTGGGGAAAAGAAAAGAAAGAGAAGTCTCGCTCTACCACGACTACATACTACAATGCCTACGGATATCTTTGTTTCACATTGTTAGTGGGGAAAAGAAAAGACAAGAGAAGTCTCGCTTCATGAGAGATGTTCAGATCCCGCTCGACACCACAACGTCTACGGATGTCTAGGCTGAAGGTGGGTTTGAGTGTCTTATAGGGCCAATAGAGCACCAACAGTAAGTGCAGATTAATTGGCACGCTAAAATGCATGTGATGGGAAATGTAAACAGTATGTGCGAATACCTCTATTATGTTTCCTGCTATTGAAAACTTGTTTGTTAGTGGGGAAAAGAAAAGAAAAGAGAAGTCTCGCTCTACCACGACTACATACTACAATGCCTACGGATATCTTTGTTTCACATTGTTAGTGGGGAAAAGAAAAGAAAAGAGAAGTCTCGCTTCATGGGAGATGTTCAGATCCCGCTCGACACCACAACGTCTACGGATGTCTAGGCTGAAGGTGGGTTTGAATGTCTTATAGGGCCGATAGAGCACTAACAGTAAGTGCAGATTAATTGGCACGCTATCTTTTGAAGAGAAACAATACTTTGTTTCACACAAAATGAAAAAGCAGAAAAAACAACTGATAATCATCCGCTCATGTAAAAGCAAGCAGAAGTTTTTCAAAACATTTCAAGAGGCATATTTGTGAGTTACAGTCTGTTAAACATGCCAATATACTCTGAAAAACAAATTGAAGGCCACCTTCAATAGGCCACCTGCAATACAGCCTCGCATTTTCGGAACAGGAACTGATTCCACGTAAAATACATAAACATGTATTTTGATTTTTCCATGCATTTTTCCCATATCATTACACACAATCATTACACACGTATACTTGATATGGTGTTCAGCTCACTGTGTGCAGACTGAGCACGACCTGATAATTCAGAACCTCTGCCTGAGAAAGGAGTGTAGAATATCCCGCGATTCAAAAAGAACCTTTCTTATCAGCTCGTGCATCCTGTACTCTATGTGCAATGCACTCATCATAGAGACAAAAGCTTGCCTTCACCCAAACTGTTTAGATATTGCCATTGGAAGACTCTGATGATCGCATACAGTGGCTGTGGACCTATAAGAACGCTGGTCTGACTACAGGATGTCTATCCAGTTTAGTCGTGGAGATCTGTGTGCCGATCGCGTGCTTCACTGAAGACGCAGATGCTGCCCTGTCTTAAAAGAGATCGAGGGTATAGATCTAGACCAATTTCAGCAGGTTACACTGAATCACCACTTGCTGGCAGAGAGTCTTAACCGGATCATGCAGGTGATATTACCCGCTGCCAGCGTACCCTGATTCACACATATGATGCAAACCGGATGGCGGCATATTGGAAACAACCAATATTTGGGCATGGGGGCACAACTCTTGGCCAGGCCCAAGTGTTAAGGAGTATCGAGCATAAAGAAGACAATTAGAGTAAATAGTAGTTCCACTCCTATTTGGAATTGAGGTTCCTAAACAGGTCATTGAAAAAAATGCCCAAAATTGCCTGACGTAATGACCCAAACTTAATTGGATGACAATAGCAAGTTGCAAGACACAGGGTTGCTTCATGTGGAATGCATGTTATGCCTCACAGTATGTCGCCTTCCAAATGGTCCATGACGTCACTGTATGCTCCTGGACCATGAGTCATTCACCGGAACCATACAGCCCACGAGCTTGACACTGACCAACACAGGCCCGCCAGCTGGAAACTAGGTAGCATTGCCCATGAGCTTGACACTTAGGCAAACCAGGCCCATACGAATCCGACACATGGAGGGGGGGGGGGGGGGGAGGGGAGGTCCACAAGACCTACACTGAATAGATTAAGCTTTCTGATGTAATACATATATTAATCTCGTGGGCTTTGTTTTCCTCGAGTGTCGCGGACCGCACAGCTTGTGGGCCTATTATATTTGATGCCGAGCTCATTGACCTTGTTTATCTAGTGTTTAGGTCACGGGATGTATGACTCGTGGGCTGCGTAACTCATGGGCTGTACGAGTCGGGTTGTTTGACTCGTGACGTACATCGCTGATGAGGTGGGCCTGTTGTTTTCTGGTTAGCATCTGTCACCCTTTCATCCAGTTCAAGGGACTTTGCCATATGCCTGTTCACAAACTATTAAGCATCAACCCAAAATATGGTACTCCTCTCCCCACCTTCCATGTTTAAGCGTACAAATTTTGTCCAGTGCAAATTGGATAATGTTGCATGTAATTTCATGCAAGCTATAGTCTGCATAACTTACCCAAACAAATATTATATTTGAGGTCACTGCCATCACTGAAGACACGTAAGCTTCATTTCTGAAATAATTGACCGCTCACATTCCTCACCTTTCCTCTTTCTCTCATTACAAGGGATTTATCTCGTGTGTGTTCATGTGCAATGCACTCTTGTTAAAACGAAATGCTCAGGACCGGCAGTTTTTTGTTTTTGTTTTGTTTTTGTTTTTTTCGTTTTAACGAAATTTCATTATAACCGAACAAATATAATATGCAATGTATAAGGAAAAGAAGGAAACCACGCATAAAAAATTTTGTTTGTTGAATCCTCATACGCTGGAAAGCTATGTGAGATGGGAGAATACCTTTTTAATTTCATTTAAATATTACATTTTAAAAAGAGCATAAAGTTGTTTGTGTTGTCACACATGTGGAGAAAATGACGGTGTAGGATTTGGTTACAGTTCGCTATTCCAAAAGTTCTTTTCTTACTGTAAAAGTACATTACTCCGAAGGCTCCTTATTCCGAAGTTTTGCCATTCCCGGGATTCCGATGATTTGTTTATCTGAAGGTTCGCATTTCTGAAGAATCATTATTCCGAAAGTTCATGATTTAGATCAAAATAATATATTGTTCATTTTCCGAAGGTTCGTTGATCTGAAAATGAAATGAGGTTCGTCATTTTGAAGGTTTATAAATCAAAAAGTGAGAAAGGTTCACTATTCAGAAAGTCCTTTGTTCCGAAGGCTTTTTCATCCGAAAATGAAATAAGGTTCATTATTCCGAAGAAATTTTGTCAATGAAGAAAAAAATGAGAAAGGTTAGTTATTTCGAAGATTTATTTATCTTAAGACGATTATAAGGATTGCAGTTCTTAAGTTTTGTTAGTGTACTCTCCTTTTTTCACCATGCATTAACGATATTTTTGTAATGTTCCGATTAACGAACGTTTTGAATTCCTATCATGTTCGGACTAACGAACCGTATAAGAATGAGAATAACGACCATATTTTATTATCGGATTAACGAACCTTTGTTATGGAATAACGCCAAAATGTGCTTAATATTTCATTTCCGAACTATTACGGACATTTAGTTGTATCAGAATCTGTGTTTTGTATTAAAGGACTTCGGAACAATGAAACTAACCTTATCTGAATTTAGATTATTGTATTACAATAATGCAAGTTCCCCTCGGAAACTGTGCGTGATACACGGAGTGAACATTCAATGATGCGTTCGCTCATGCAGAGACGCTTTAAAAATGCTTGTTCCGGTACGCATTTTCGAATGCGATCCGCATTTCGTTAAAACGGAGCACATTTCTTTTATTTTTCTTTGTCAGTGGTGCTCAGAAAATACTTCGTGATAACGAAAATTTTGTTATAACCGTCTTCGTTATAAGCGAATTGTGTACCATAGACTTTAATGGCGATAATTTGGGGACCAGAAGTTTTGCTTCGTTATAACGAAATTTCGTTATAACCGTGTTCGTTGTAATGGGAGTGCACTATATCTTTATTTGTGTTCTTCGTCTCTGTCTTAATTTTCTCTCTTTGCATTGTTTCATCAATTTTGTAACTATTTTACTGTTATACCGTTAACGCTCATTTCAGAATTGCCCTACTGCATCATTGGGCATTAACAACTAGTATATCAAGAATGTGGGAAGAGATTGTCACCTCCTTGGTATGATCACCGCAGAGCATTACCTCCCTTGACAATTACTCCTTATTAAAATTAGGCTCCAAACAGTCACCCCTCTTACAATAACTCCCCCCCAGAAAATTACGTTTCTTATTGTTATTTCCGAACAACGTTTGCTATTTGAATTGAAAAAAAAAACCCAACATTTTTCACTACATATCGTCTGGTTTTGGTCGAGACCTAACTTCAGGTTTTAAATATCTTTTGGGTGAGAAAATTAGAAATCCCTTACGAAATATTAAAGAGCATGTTATTCCAAGAAGGATTCAAGTTTTTGTGAAAAAAAAAATACTCTTGAAATGGCCGGGATAAAACAGAGCAGCCATATAATGTAAAAAGGATTCTGTCAACTACAACTCTCTATAGATCTATTAAAAAAGAGGGTGCAGGACAAAAGACTTCGTTAACAACTAGGGGTGTTTTGTAAAAAAAAAAGAAATACCGTTAAACTCGTAATATTTTACTCTTTCTAATCAGACTAACTTATATATGAACTGGATTTCCCCTTTAAGTGTCGAGAACATTTAACTTGAAAACTAGCACAATTCTACTTGTATGTAAAACAGGCTGTAATCTTACTCTTATGACAGATTAGGGCACCGTTTGATAAAAGTTGCCAGTTATGACATCTTGTTAGTCTCTAATAATTTCAATAAAACCATGGGTTCTGCTTGATTGATAAGCTCGAGTCACCGACTTGTTACCATGGACCTGCTTTGATCGACCTACAACGATTGGTAATTGTGTGGAACTGACAGCTTGTCAGGACTGACTTCATAAAACCGTGCCCGGATCCTATCAGAAATTATGGCTTTATGTCGAAGGGTCCCTCGCTAATGTTAAGGAAATATGAATTGCAGTGAAATCAACTCTCCTTTTCTTATGTTTATCTTCTAATGTGTTATAATGGTAGAAAATGACAAGCCAAAAGAGTAAATGATGACAGTGTAAGAGAAAGGTGCATCTTCTGATATGGTGTTATGAACTTATGGAAAAATTACAAAGGGTGGTACTTCTTTGGGGGGGGGGGGGGGCGGGGAGGGAGGGTTGTCCAGTAGGTATCAGGAGAGGGCGGGGGTGGGGGTCGGGGTATGGTTATGGGGGGTAGTAATCCGGGTGGTAGTTCTCCGGGGGGTAGTTCTCCGGGGGGTAGTTATCCGGGTGGTAGTTATCCTGGGGGTAGTTATCCGGGGGGTAGTTACCCAGGGGGTAGTTCTCCGGGGGTAGTTATCCAGGGGGTAGTTATCCGGGTGGTAGTTATCTGGGGGGTAGCTATCCGGGGGGTAGTCATCCAGGGGGTAGTTACCCAGGGGGTAGTTATCCGGGGGGTAGATGACCTAAGGGTAATTGCCCTTGGGGGTAGTTGCCCTAGGAGGGTAGATGACCGGGTGGTAGTTGTCCTAGGGGGTAATGGCCCTGGAGGGTGATTGCCCTAGGAGGGTAGTTGTCCGGGGGGTTGTTGCCCTAAGGGGGAATAGACCTGGGGGTAATTATCCGGGTGGTAATTATCAGGAGGGTAGTTGCCCAGGGGGTAAGTGCCCGGATACGCTACTATACATCAAGAGATGATACATACATGAAACACAAAAATTTGTATACGTTCTGATATAATGCAACTGCTGGTTTGTTAGTTAGTTAGTTTGTTTGTTTGTCTGTTTTGAATTACCATGGTCTTTGTTGGGGGAAAGATGAAGAAAAGTAGTAGACGGTGTATCACTCTCAAATCCGGATGATTGCGATAAGTGTGTATCCCTGCCCTTTCTATACAGGTAAACGATTTAAGCTTGGTATGCTATTATAAAAGCCTGCATGTGTCACGCAGAAGAACTGATTCCGCGATCACTTTTAACCTTTCATAAAATTCACGTTTTAAGATAGTAACGACAGCTTGAAGGAGATAGAGTAAGTTAGCGTCACTGACTGTGGTTCTGAAGACAAAAGGGGACTGAAAAATTCTTTTGCAAATTAGCAGACATAATGCCGATCCTCCAACACTGTTACTCCATTCCGTCACTGATTCTGCTATCAATGGCGACGAAAGAATACTGGTTGCGTGATTATCCACCCCTTGATAGCAGGAAGTTTACCTTTCATTGTTTAAGGCTTCGTTGATGCGGGGTTTATTCGGATACAAGGCGTGAACAGTGTCATCCGAGTTCTTTCATTCGAAATTCCTCAGAATACGCAATTCAATGGGCAATTAGCGCTGCTACTTCGCAAAGCTGTTAGCCAAATTCCTTGCAGACTTGACCTCTCACATGTCAGCTACACGCAATACACGACAAACAGCTATCATTACACACATTCTGATCAAAAAACAAAACAAAATGAAAAAACACACTTTTGAGTAGCGACACAGCTTTCTGTCCCTTTCTCAATTAGGTCCTACTTCTAAAAAATACCCAGATGACAAGAGTCAGAATATCCTCAAAAGGGAACACGACCTATTTGGGCATTAATAATGTTTGTCTTCCGATTTCTCTCCATGCCGTCACGGCCCAAACCATCATAAGAAATAGGGCAATAAGTTTTATTAACCAGGGAAATAATAGTACGCATTACATACATTTGGCGAATTATCACACGAATTGTCGACTTTATAAAAACGATAATACATTTAATTGACAACTTAGGCCCTACTATATCTCCAGAGATGAACTTTTAACAGCAAGTCACATACCAGGGAAAGAAAGTTATGATTATTTGAATGAATTCATTAATGAGGCCAATTAAAAACCGTTGTAAAAGTACACACTCGCATAAAGAGGTTTCAAGTTCGATATATGATCATTGTATTGGCTCATAGATAAAGTATCATAAATTTTGCGTGATCGTTCGATGGAATTATTTTTTTCAGCGCGATTTGTGCGTCACATCAATCACCACTTCATGAAATGGAGGGCATGTATAAAACGAAACTCGCTGGTCATGCAATCGACGCCGCCGCGCGCATCATGCTTTGTTTTGTCTTCAATGGGGTCAAGAGCAATGCCTCATTAGCATACACCCTAGCAACGGAGGCGGAGTCTCGATCGGGCAAGAACAATAGGTGCGAAACGCAACGCAAAGGCGAGCGTTCGAAAAAAAATGTAACCGAAAAAAATTGTCTCAGAAAAACTGTGATTTGGGACACTTGTACTCATTCTTACATGCTGAAATTTTCTGTACAAACAGATAAAACATCAAGGAATCAAAATCCGTAATAAAAAAATTTCGACCAGAGCAGTGCTTCCCCTTCATTTTCGGCTCATTACGGGAAAACTCCCCGTGCGACTTATGACTCATTTCGTCGGAGCGCCACACATATTTCATTGTGTTAAAGAAAATAGTCTTAAATTGCCAAAGAGAAAAAGTAAAAATTATATACATACAAGGAAATACACCTCACAGTAGCAAAACATTAAAAGTCATTATCATTATCACTGATATCCTACATGTGTACATCGTGAAATTCTCAAACTACTGTGTAGGATTGGCCGAGATCTTCTCATGTAACTGAAAATAATCTTGCCATGAACAAAAGTGGCTGTGGTTTGATGTCGGCCTCATTGTATTTTTCGTCATACCAAGATTTTATCACAACATAAAGTGTGTTTAACATGATGTAGATGTTGAGTTAAAAGTTTGGATGTGATAATTTTTTTGAATACACGATTTCACTGTTTGGTAAACTGTATACCGGTAAGCTTTTATTTTCACGAGAGTTGATTTTCGCAAATTTCACAAAGCACAATAGGACAGCGAATTTAACAACATGCGAAAATGTCGTTATGCGTTAGGGTAACTTATTGTACATTTACAATAGCCTCGGTGTGAATTCGCGAAAACAACATCTTGCGAAAATGTCTGTGAGCTCCACATTCGCGAAAATATCTATACACGAAAAGAACAGCTTATGCAGTGTATTTTCTTGTGGATGTGCCTTAAAAATTATATCCTCAAAGAATTAAAGTCACTCAAGTCTGTATAATCCACAAATCAGAGAAAAAAGTGATTTAACATTCTTCTTTATTCATACTTGCAAAATATTTTTCTCTTTATATGCTTCATAGTGTATCCACTATACTCGGAAGCTGCCTACTTTGCTGACCAGAGCGGCTGTTTTGAGATCAGGGACTCTGGGAACACGACACGTGGTAATGTCATGCAACAGGTGGCAACCTCCTACCCTGTCAACTGGTGCACAGATGCACACACTCCTATCTCATATGTTGGCAATCATTTATGGTGAGTAGGTTGTGCATTGATAATCTCCTCACAGCCTTTAAAACCTTTAAACAGATATGGGAAAAATTATCATTGTAATGCATAAGTGAATTTGTCTCTGTGGAGATGATGATATGTTCATGTTTACCTGGTAAGGGAATATATGTGACCCGCTACAACAAAAGAATCCTAAAGTCGCTGACGGCTGAGCCAAGAAAATTGAGTTTTAAGTCACATCATCAAAATTGGTCAAAACAATCGGATTTTTGTTTTGGGCATAATTTTGTAGTCTAATGTTTTGTCTATCATCTGCCAAAATTTCGAAGCTAAATGATTAAAGGAAAGGCAAGAAATCAGCTTTTATGGGGGCCATGATTTTCCGACTTTACACGTAACAGAAACGTGTCCGAAGATTTGGATTTAGCGCCGCAGCTAGACTCCGCCCCTAGCAACGAGGGAGTGATCTTATTGGTCAGTGCAAGGCATCCTGATCACTGATTGGTTGTGCGTAGACTGCTGGCGCTAAGGTTGAATGAACATCACGGAGGTCGCTGGGAGCGTGCCTTCTATTGTCAAGCCCTGAAAACTGTCTCACCTCCCCTTGATCATGATAGCGTCAGAAGGAAAACTTTGGAGGCATTTATCTCGAAACTCTGATTTCCTCGACCACTTGACATGCGCTAATAAAATCATTGATATCTCCGCAATCGAGTACGTTTATGAGTTGTGCTTTATGTGAAATTAAAGTAGTAGAGTAATGGAATAATGTCATGCCATTTTCAGAAAATTGTCCTCCCAACTTTCGCATCCTTTTGTTGTAGCGGGTCACATATTTTGTACATTATAGGCATGACTTACAGGTGCACAGTTGAACAATCAAGAAAAACATCGCAGAGAAAAATGTTTAATTCAATCTGATTAATCAAGCGTAACATTTCTCAGAATATTTCACTCAGGTAATCATGAGCTTACTGTGTGTCTGTGTGTTAAGTTAAGGGTCAAAGGTCAAGGCAAAACTGTACAAGTTTAGGAAATCAAATCACAGTGGATTATGGACAAACATTGAGTGAGATTAGATTTCACAAGTTAAGGTGAGGCACTTTGGAGAACTTCATAGGAGGTATTTGAACACAGATATATCACATGGAACTGAATGGGATCAGATTGCCATGAAGACGTAAAGGCCAAATGTGTTCTGTTAGATATTATTATGTGACGACAATGTTCCTAAAAGAAAGATATTATTCGGAGGGGTGAAGATTCAGGTGTGAGTTTCTTCAGTTTGTCCCCTGGACTAATGAAATTTGTTAAAGATCGTAACTGCTCATCTGTAAGCAAACATGTCAGAAAAAAGGAACCAGTGGGACTTGAACCTGTCATCTACTGCTTTCCAGGCAGTGACACTACCACCAGGCTGTCCCTGGTTGCCGGCAGTGACATGATAATCATGGAACAAATACCCAAGCCCCGAAATTCCGACGTTGTTTAATATGTTAAGTAGTTTAAGGTGGACAAGGCATATTAAATGAAAAAAAAGTTTGTTGATCTGCAGATCAACAGTTGCAATCTTACGCCAAATTTGATTAGTAGAGGGAGACAAATTGAAGAAACTCACACCTGACAATGTTCCTGTTTCATCCTTTCACTTTCCTCTCTCAGGCACAATGTCAGCTTCAGCGTGGACGCCAACATCTCATCCCCAGCCGGGGGAGTGATGGTTGCAGCCAGGCTCCAGAAGGGAGGGTGCGGTCTCGTCTCCACGGAGGGAATATTCCTCTGGCTGTTTGCCAACGGAAGTTATGCGCTGAGCACGGACATACGTGAGTCACCTCTCTTGCTTCATGCTGTTTTTGTGGCTCCACCACTGACGTTTGGTATTCTTTCATGTCTTTGCAAGCTCAAAGTTGTCTCACTATTTCGGGGAGGCATGCTGTCTGTAGTGTCAAAATGCTAGCACTGATGTGACTTTTTTGTTACTGGAAGAGGTTGGAGTGATGCTGAGGCTTCTGATTGGTGGAAGTGCTGTAATTCCGTGCACATTCATTCACTTTACTACAGTGTAGTAGTTTCCTTTTTTATGCCTCCGCCACGAAGTGGTGCCGGAGGCATTGTGTTTTCGGGATGTCCGTCCGTCCGTCCGCATTTGCTTACGCGATAACTTGAGTGATATTCACTGGAATTTTACCAAACTTGGTCCAAGTATAAAGTATGATGGGGCAATTACTTGACTAGATTTTGGGTGAAATCGGCCAAAGATCAAAGGTCAAGGTCAAATCATGAAATTGTATTTGTTTATGCAATAACTCAAGACTGGATCAAGCAAATTTCACCAAACTTTGTCCGAGGATGGTGTATGATAAGACAATTACTTGACTATTTTTTTAGTGAAATCGGACAGAGGTCTAAGGTCAAAGATCAAGGTCAAATCCTGAAATTTATCTGTTTACTGATCACTCAAAACTGGATGAAGCAGCTTTCACCAAACTTGGTGCAAGGATGATGTATGATGGGGCAATTAGTTGAGTAGATTTTAGTGACATTGGCAAGAGGTCAAAGTTCAAAAGGTCAAGGTCAAATGCTAAAAATGTTGCCATTTCCCCCATATCTATGCAATGCCCGAAGGTATTTTCTTGAAACTTAGTGTAGACATGTACTACTGCATAAGAATTCTCCAGAGAGAGTGTCATGTCATAAGGTGAAAGGTCAAAAGGTCAAAGGTTTGGTGAAAATGTTAAATTTTACTTTTCTCACAAATGGTTCGATGTATTTTCATGGAACTTGGTACATAGGCATGTACTGACTGGCAGGGATTATCTAGGGAACTTAGGGGTCATGGGTCAATAGTCAGGGGTCAAAGGTCAAGGTCAACTCATCAAAATTTTACTATTTCCCTCATATACTAGTATATGCAATGCTTGCATTATTAGTTTTAAAACTTAATAGAATATACATGTATTATCTAATGGAGATTCTCTTGGAAATTTCCAGCCAGAAGGTCAAATGTCGAAGGTTAAGGGTCAAAGGCCAGGTTTAAATGCAAAAAAAAAAAATCTATTTTCTACTGTAATTACACTCTTTCTTCATACCTTGAGAATTACTCAATGCATAAACTTATAAAAGGGTCGGTCAGAAGTCAAGTAAAAATCCTCAATTCCCCAAATATGTGCATCTGCACTCTTAGACAATTATACGTGTAGCAAACCCAGTTCAAGGAAAGTGAACATTGAAGATATTTCTGACAAACCTGTCATTTCAATATTTTGCCAGTTATAATGTATGTGAAACTGTCATCACACATTGTGAAGACATTGTACCATACACCTATTTGGGAGAATCTACATTATGGCAGAGGCATCAGTCGCCATAGCGACATTTCTAGTTTGTTTTTTTTTTGGTCATTTTATCATCACTGGTTATATGTTTATTTGTTATTTGCATTCCTTTCAAGTGCGGTACAATGTCTTGAAGTCTGGGTCCGCCCCCGTGGAGGCCAACAAGTGGTTTACTGTTCACTTTGAAGTCTTGGTAAGTGTCTACCCTCACTGTGTATTGGAGAGCTAAAATAAGAGTGTACTTGTGTGCTGATTATGCCATCAATGTTTCTTCCTGTTTTACTACCACTGAAGAATAATGATTTTTTTTTAGGCATTCATACCCGCTTTAATAACTTATTACACTTAATTTGACAGATAAAGAAGTCCCAATGTACCCTACACCTTCTAAATATTTTCATTAGTTTCCTTGCTACAAGATGTGATTAGGTTCATGTCTAAATGTTCTGTGGTCAAACGTTAATACAGCTATTAAAGGCAGTAATCAGAATGCCAAGCACAATTTGTGCGCTTGTAAACTGTGAGATTTCCTAACCCCTCTCAAAATGTTTTCCCATATAGGACTCAACCACACTGACGATCAAGAGCAGCATCAACGACAAGCCACTGTTCAGCTACGCAGCAAAAGAGCAGCTGTCTACAAAAGGTTTTGTCGCCATTGGAACTGTCGACTATGGCCCATCTCAATTCGACAAGTTTACCCTCTTTTCTGCTTTCTAAAATGGACCAAAAAAAAAAACAAACACCAAAAAACAAAACAGTAAACCAACAGATAGTTTATTCGTTACAAATAGCTATCTTTAGGTCACAAATTGTGACTTTTAAATTTCTGCTGTTCTGAAATATTTGCTACTAAAACAAACCAGAGGGTTTCCACTGAATTGCTATTAACCTGTTGAGGATGGATTGATTTTGCTATGACACGCATTTCCCATAGACACTTGCCGGAGTATACTTGGGAGTCATCGTCAACGGGTTAAAAGTACAACATAAGTATAGCACATCAGAACTGATCACCAGCTATTTGTAAATTGTTCATATCGTAACGAACAGCTTAATGAAACAGGGCCCTGGTTTGCATCTTGGTATCGATATGATGTGCGAGAAATGTCCTTGTGTCGAAAGATTTTTAACATAGGAATAAAAGTGGCCAGTCCATGAAAAGAAAATGCCAGTAATGGGCCTATTAAAGAACAAACTATTCTGAAAGAACATGTTTACAAAGAATCAAATTTGCTCGATGAGTGCTCTATAACCAGACAATTTTTATCCAAAACATATCTGGCAACAAAAATATGATATGATTTTTTTTTTCCTCATAGTACAATACTAAACTTGTACACCTGTATAGTTTCATTTTTATTACCCAACCTCATAGTCCACCAAGAATAATGCACATTTACCTGTGTATATTACTTTTCTCTTCATTTTAGAATAAAAAATTATGAAAAATATTCTCTTTTTCACTGCTGTCTAAGAGATTACAATGCAGAATGTGCCAAAATAAAAAAGTAGAAAGGAGGCTCATACACATTAGTCTGTGTGACTGATAATATTGTGCTGTTTCATTTTTAGCAGCTGCACCAAATCATCATTAAGACACGCTGTTCCAAACTTTGCAATGAAGTGCTGCATAATTATCAATAAACAGCATTTCAAGGTGTGGCACGTATGGTACATAGGCAAGTACTAATCAGTGTAAAGCACAGTGACAACTAGCCAGGAAATGGATATGCAGCATGCTGCTTCTCCTGTTAGAAGACATCTATGCTTGCTAATCATGGAATAATCCATCAAATTCTTAATAAGACTTTACAGCTTGCAGTTGACCAGAATATGATGTAAATGTTACAAATGCAGCACTGTAAAATCCACAAGTTCTTGTACACCCTTATTGTCCCCGCCGAACGAGTTCGAGCAGGGGACTATGAAACGGGTTCCGTTCGTGTGTGTGTCCGTGTGTCCGTCTGTCCGTCTGTCTGTCCGTCTGTCCGTCCGTCTGTGCGTCCATGTGTGATCAAAATGTTCAAAATGCTACTCCTTCGCCATTTCTAACCCAATTTTGATTCTGTTTGCTTTATATGATAGCACTACATGGGAGCTTTGAAACTTCTATACAGAATTTCAGTTGTGACCTTTGACCTTGACCTTTGACCTATATTGTACATTTTGCTTCAAAATGCTACTCCTTCGCCATTTCTAACCCGATTTTGATTCCGTTTTCTTTATATGATGGCACTAGGTGAGGGCTTCAAAACTTCTACACAGAATTTTGACCTTTGACTTCTTTGACATTTGACCTTGATTTTTGACCTATATTGTACATTGCCTACAAAATGCTACTCCTTCGCCATTTCTAACCCGATTTTGATTCCGTTTGCTTTATGTGATGGCACTAGGTGAGGGCTTCAAAACTTCTACACAGAATTTTGACCTTTGACTTCTTTGACATTTGACCTTGATTTTTTACCTATATTGTACATTTTGCTACAAAATGCTACTCCTTCGCCATTTGTAACCCGATTTCAATTCCGTTTGCTTTAAGTGATGGCACTAGGTGAGGGCTTCAAAACTTCTACACAGAATTTTGACCTTGGACTTCTTTGACCTCTGACCTTGATTTTTGACCTGTATTGTACATTTTGCTACCAAATGCTACTCCTTCGCCATTTCTAACCCGATTTCGATTCTGTTTGCTTTATGTGATGGCACTAGGTGAGGGCTTCAAAATTTCTACACAGAATTTTGACCTTTGACTTCTTTGACCTTTGACCTTGATTTTTTACCTATATTGTACATTGGCTACAAAATGCTACTCCTTCGCCATTTCTAACCCGATTTCGATTCCGTTTGCTTTATGTGATGGCACTAGGTGAGGGCTTCAAAACTTCTACATAGAATTTTGACCTTTGACTTCTTTGACCTTTGACCTTGATCTTTTTACCTATATTGTACATTTTGCTACTAAATGCTACTTCGGCGGGGACATATATTACGCACCGCGTAATTTCTACTTTTCCTTGTATCTTCTTATTTCAGTAAAGTGCTGCTTTAGTCCTGAAGATTACTCACCATGTGTGCATGTGTGAGCACTAAATGTGTTTGTTTCTTGCCAGAAGGCATTCATGAAATATTTTTAAAAAAACACCAAATGCACATATATACAAATTGTGCTAGTAAGAACTGATCCTCAAGACAGTGAAAATCTCCCTCAGCACTACCGTAAATCCCTCAAAGGAAGGGTGAATTGGCTGGATCAATAAAGCAAGCCACTCCAGTCCTTGACGGTACTGGGGAAGGAGGACTGGCTGTAGATTTGTTTAGTGCTTTCTTCGGTGTGATGATGTGGGATCCATGCCCATGGATTGTTTTACATAAAATTTGAATGATATTCTTTGGTCCTGAACCCAAATCTTACATCCGTTGAGGACGGGCTGATTTTGCTACAACACGCATTTCTCATAGACACTTGCCCGAGTATACTCAGGACTAGTCTTCAACAGGTTAACAAGCAAAAGAGATTCAAGCTGGCAAAGGTAAGGTAATCTATTGCTAAGAAAAAAAGTCTGTGTAGCTTGAGTGTTCTTGTCTGTTTCTCAAATATGGAAAAAACTGCCCACAAATCTTGTTACAATAACTTTCTTCACAGCTGTTAATATACACTCAGCAAGAAAAAGAAAGTAAACACTTTTTCAAGTTTATATTTTTCATAGAATATTTGAATCATTTGAAAGGTCATTTAATGGCTATCAACCTGGCAGGTTAATAAAAAGGGAAACTTTAGGCCTTTATGGTAATAAATCATTGATATGTACATGCTACAGCTTCAACCACCTCAAAACTTGGTTACTTCTGTTCTCTTCCAGTGTAGTACTCCATTGAGTAAATACATCTACTACAAATTGTAGCTATATTCAGTTTCTTGCTAGTCTTATAGTTATGAATCACTTTATATTCAAATGAAATATTTACCAACTAACAATTATAAACCTTTGAACAAACATCAAAAGAAATACATTTTTTATGGGTATGTAAATCAATGTGTTCAAAGAGTGCATGGCTACCCTGGGAGCGCAAATGCATATTCATTGATACAAATTGATATTATTTTATTACCACAATTTTTTTATGTAAATCAGTGTTATAGAGTAAATTGTCAAAATTGTTAAAATTGTAAGAATCAAAAGGGAATAGCAGAAATTACAAGAATTACGAAAATTGGCAATTGCTTGCAAATATGAAATGTAATTTTGCATTGTGTGATGTATATGTATCTTTTTCATAAATTCTATTCTATGTGCAATGCCTAAGGACATTCCTCCACTGAGCTGTAAAGCCCCTTTTACACTTTCACGGATCGTTGTTCCAGGAGCATCCGTACTGTTTCTGGCATGAATGTGTGGACACTGAAGTCATCCGGCATGATCCTTGATCTTCCGGCATGTCCGTGGAAAAAAAAAAAAAAAAAATTAAGCTTGGCTTAATTTTTCATCCCGGACATCACGGATAAAAATCCTTTCACACTCTTCCTTGTAGGCGTTGTCTATTCTGTGTTGCCTCAGTATTCATTCCGGAACACTCCGTGAAGACATCTGGCATCCATACTTGCATCGACCCCATCTGGGTTTGAAATTCTGTGTATTTTGCCAAGTTCTTGAAATTTGCTTTTATCTTCCCCATCATTTCAGCCATCAACTTCTCATACTGTCCATAAGGTGGTCGCCCGAGAATCCAAGCTTTTGACCCACACACTCCCATCTCCTCGCTGTTTTCTGGTGTTTTGTTTTGTTCTGTTTATGCCATGATGTTGCTGCAAAATGAGTTTCTGCAACAAAGAGTGTTTACCTTTGTGGTGTTGACAAGCAGAATCATACTGTATATGTGCTGTAGATTTTCTGGTGTGCTTGCCATACTTAGCTCTGGAGGCATGTTGCCCAAGAAGGATAAATCATCAAAGAGTGCTTGCAGGCAGAAGTCATCTGTCAACATTTTGGGGATATCTGTGTAGGGACCGCCAAGGGACCCAGTTGCCTACGTGCTCTTCCTTGATGTCTGCGTTAGCTCCGCATACATTTGTGGTGTGGTCCCGTTCTTACAGAGCTACGTACCAAGTCTCATGCATTCTGCGTGAGACTCAAGCATGTAGGGGCCATCTCACAATCTCACGCATGGCACCCATTTTTCTCACGCATCGGGTGAAGTCTGCAACTTGGGCCTATAATAAGGAGCATAACTCAAAAGATTAAAGTGATAGTTGCAATTGAAGGTATATTTCCCTTTTGTCTTTCAAAATAAGTAAAAAATAGTCACTTAAGTATGCACCTGATCACACCATTAAGAGCTAAAAATTGAAAAAGTTTCCTACCGTGGGAGGCCACAGGAGGGAAAACCCCTCCCACACCCTCGCTCGCGCGGACATTTTTCGCACGCCGAGATGCCGAGTCATGAAAATCTCACTCATAAAAATTTTTTGAACTTGGCATCCTCGTTCTTACCTTGTCCCATGTAGACACCCAGTTGGGATCATATCCACACTGGCATTGAGAGGAAAATTGTGATGTTGCCAGTTGAAACACCGTGGATTATGATCTGTGGTGATCCGTGAAGCATGGTGAAGCAATCCGTGAAAGTGTAAAAGGCTCTGATAAGCATTAGCATTCTAGCCAACAGCTCCATGTACAAATGTACATACATGTAAAGTTGTGTGTGCTAGATTGCAGTGGAGTCTTGAGCTCAATATCCAAAATCAGCTGTGATGGTTCTACCTGTAGGCCTACTCCATCAAGCAATATTGTGTGCTGTACTCAGTATTTTGTGTAATGTGGATGAATTGTGTGGTACGATTAAATCTGCATTTCTTCATCAAGTAGTTACTGAGGTACACTGAACTAATTACACTGTAAATTGTGCCTGTCAAGATGTATTTTTCTAATCTGTCCATGCCGACAATGCTTTTAGTTGGACTGTTGTATAAAAAAAAGAAAAGAAACCAAAGAGATTATTGATTAAAACAAACATTTACTGCATTGTGTGTTTATCCATTTGTGATTTCCTTTGTTCGTAAAGGCTCTGCCACACTAAAGTGTGATATGAACCTGATGTTTTTGGAAATTTGGGAGTACTATTGTATATAAGCTGTTAATATTCGCATACAGATATCTCTGTGAATGAGGAGATCATGGACATTTTTGCGAGATGCTGTTTTCTCCGAATAGGCACAATGTTATAAGTGCACTATTACCCTTGCACATGCATGGTGACATTTTCACTAGTTGTTCACAGTCCAACACTTGACCAACAGTCGTTCACGAAATTAAACTCTCGCGAAAATAACAGCTTTTATACAGTACATTGGGATAAGTAGCCATTCGTTCATGACACCTGCCTATTGAAATAAATTTCATTTAGTTTCATTATAGGCACTTTGTTGACTGTCGGCTAGCGCCAGCCGTGTTGCCATCCGTTCATTGGACCGTTAAGGACGTGCGCAGCACAAGTGCGCGGTAGACTGAACTGAGATCATCAGCGTAGAGCTGTAGCAATCACTTCGTCTAACTAACGCAACGTCATTGGGGTCAACTTGATATGAAAACGATCATAAAATCCTACATATCACTGTATCATTCCCAAGGAATCGATTTTCATCAATCACTTCTTTCAACCACGGTCGCAATCACATGCTAACAGAATGTTAAAAGATAATTCTCAGCATGAAACCATCAGTCAGTCTCCGTACTTCGCCACACACACACACACCGCACACCAGCGCTAATACGTATACTACACACGCGAAGCTTAGATCTGTGAACCAGTCGTTTTCTTTAAATACTCACCCGTGTGCATTTTTCTCTTTTCCTGTCAGGCATGCTGGGCCGCGGCCGGGGTACCGGTGGCAACGCGGCGGCCGGTCTCGTTATGTCCATCTGTCAACGAGATGGCAACTCGGCTGTCTAATGTTACGATCAGTAGAGTGCATTTCTGTCTGTAGTACGTTTTTATATGTCATTTTAGTACATCTTCATGGCTGTCTCTTATGAAGTACATTTCTGATATCTGTCCCTTATGAAATAAAGTGCATTTCTATACTAGTATGTGTCATTCAGATGGCAACACGGCTGTCTCTTATTAAGAACATTTCTATCTGACATTGTAGATGGCAACACGGCTGTCTCTTATGAAGTAAAGTGTATTTTCTATACTAGTATGTGTCATTCAGATGGCAACACGGCTGTCTCTTATTAAGTGAAGTGCATTTCTATACTGTGTCATTGAGATTGCAACGCGGCTGTCTCTTATTGAATAAAATGCATTTCTATCTGTCATTGTAGACGGCAACACGGCTGTCTCTTATGAAGTAAAGTGTATTTCTATCTGTCATTGAGATGGCAACACGGCTGTCTCTTATGAAGTAAAGTGCATTTCTATCTGTCATTGAGATGGCAACACGGCTGTCTCTTATTAAGTAAAGTGCATTTCTATCTGTCATTGAGATGGCAACACGGCTGTCTCTTATAAAGTAAAGTGTATTTCTATCTGTCATGGTAGATGGCAACACGGCTGTCTCTTACGAAGTAAAGTGTATTTCTATACTCTGTCATTCAGATGGCAATACTAGTATAGAAATGCACTTTACTTCATAAGAGACAGCCGTGTTGCCATCTACCATGACAGATAGAAATACACTTTACTTTATAAGAGACAGCCGTGTTGCCATCTCAATGAAGATAGAAATACACTTTACTTTATAAGAGACAGCCGTGTTGCCATTTCAATGACAGATAGAAATGCACTTTACTTCATAAGAGACAGCCGTGTTGCCGTCTACAATGACAGATAGAAATGCATTTTATTCAATAAGAGACAGCCGTGTTTCCATCTGATGACAGAGTATAGAAATGCACTTCAATCTATCAGAGACAGCCGTGTTGCCATCTACAATGACAGATAGAAATGCACTTTACTTTATAAGAGACAGCCGTGTTGCCATCTGAATGACAGATAGAAATGCACTTTATTCCATAAGAGACAGCCGTGTTGCCATCTCAATGTCAGATAGAAATGCACTTTACTTTATAAGAGACAGCCGTGTTGCCATCTGAATGACACACACTAGTATAGAAAATACACTTTACTTCATAAGAGACAGCCGTGTTGCCATCTACAATGACAGATAGAAATGCACTTTATTCCGTAAGAGACAGCCGTGTTGCCATCTACAATGTCAGATAGAAATGTTCTTAATAAGAGACAGCCGTGTTGCCATCTGAATGACACATACTAGTATAGAAATGCACTTTATTTCATAAGGGACAGATATCAGAAATGTACTTCATAAGAGACAGCCATGAAGATGTACTAAAATGACATATAAAAACGTACTACAGACAGAAATGCACTCTACTGATCGTAACATTAGACAGCCGAGTTGCCATCTCGTTGACAGATGGACATAACGAGACCGGCCGCCGCGTTGCCACCGGTACCCCGGCCGCGGCCCAGCATGCCTGACAGGAAAAGAGAAAAATGCACACGGGTGAGTATTTAAAGAAAACGACTGGTTCACAGATCTAAGCTTCGCGTGTGTAGTATACGTATTAGCGCTGGTGTGCGGTGTGTGTGTGTGTGGCGAAGTACGGAGACTGACTGATGGTTTCATGCTGAGAATTATCTTTTAACATTCTGTTAGCATGTGATTGCGACCGTGGTTGAAAGAAGTGATTGATGAAAATCGATTCCTTGGGAATGATACAGTGATATGTAGGATTTTATGATCGTTTTCATATCAAGTTGACCCCAATGACGTTGCGTTAGTTAGACGAAGTGATTGCTACAGCTCTACGCTGATGATCTCAGTTCAGTCTACCGCGCACACGTGCTGCGCACGTCCTTAACGGTCCAATGAACGGATGGCAACACGGCTGGCGCTAGCCGACAGTCTTTGTTGAGGTTCGCAAAGGTACCCCCCGCCCATTGGGGGGGAGGGAAAAAAGATTTGAATGTGTAAAATTTTGAGCCTATAACATCATGATCAGCATGCTGTGAAAAACAGATTTTGGTGTGGACTTGAGCATTTGAGCATATCTTGACCATATTTGCTACGCATAAGTTTGCTCTATACTTTTTGTGTGACAGGGTCTTACGAGTCAGGTATAATTTAAGTTCATTTCCATGTTTTGACATTCATTTTAATCAAAATCACACAAAAAGTTGTGAATAACAAAAATGCTTTTAGGGACATCTAGAAGTTGTCAGTGCATGGCCTGAAGTCAATGTAAAACAATGCAAGAGAAAGCTTTAAAGTCAATATATATATATATATATATATATATATATATATATATATATATATATATATATAGTGTGATGATGCTGATATTCCTACCGCACGCCTCTGTCATCTTAAGTGAAATTATAGTTGAGACAATGTAGATAACAGAAGATGTCGCATGAAACCGGCAGAGTTGTGAAGCTTTCGACCGTGGTCTTCCTCAGCTTTAATGTCTGTTTGTGAAACGAAATATATGTTTTTGAGCATAACAAATCTGAAGTCATAAACACAATATATTAAATATAAGTTGAGCATGAGTTAATAGTTACATGACATACTTGGCAATATTTTTTGGCACTTTGCAACACATTCAACAATGTATAACTGGAAATGAGTGTATAGTGAGTATATATAGCATACAAACATATCATACAATAAAAATTATCAAACATATATCATAAATAAACTAAATAATATGATTACCTGCTAAGCAGACTTTTGCGTTGCCTGGATGTCTTGTGGCTGTCTTGTGGCGGGATGTGAGTGATCATGTGATATTGGGGGAAGGTTTGTGTGCGGTGGTGCATGTCAGGCAGGAGTGGGGTAGTGTAAAGAATTAGGTTCAGTGTTACAAGTGTGTCAGTCGTGTCAGTGCAGATAAAGAATTGTTAACAATTACGATACAATGAACATTCTCGTGGTCATTAACCCCTACAGCTGATTTACCAACAATCAAAATAGCAGGCATGGAACCCGGGTACAGATAGAGTGTGGATAGAGAGTGGATAGTGTATTGCCACTTGTCCCTAGGTACATAACACAGAAATATACAATATACACATTATTTATATACCAAAATTATTGCTGAAACAATCTTCATACTCTTGCCACATAATATAACAAAATTGTGTCGCACAGTATAATTTTTCTGTGTACACCTCTATCAATCTATGTATTAATCTATTCATAATTCATATCTATATATATTCATATTGAGATCATATATATATATATATATATATATATATATGTGTATATATAATATATATACACATATATATCCATATACATATGCATGCATACATACACATAAATATCATATACACACATACATACATATATGATTACATAATTATATATATATATATATATATATATATATATACCAGGGTATATATGTATTTAATTATTTGATATATAACAATGACAATGACTATCAATCATCCAATGCAACATCTCTTCTGATGAATACAATATCATCTTTCATATACATTTCCTAAATACCATTCTATATTACTCATCTACATTAATACCATACGGTGTGAGCGTTTTAAGTTTCAAGATCCAGTATGATTCCCGCCTTAAAGTGTTCATTGTATCGTAATTGTTAACAATTCTTTATCTGCACTGACACGACTGACACACTTGTAACACTGAACCTAATTCTTTACACTACCCCACTCCTGCCTGACATGCACCACCGCACACAAACCTTCCCCCAATATCACATGATCACTCACATCCCGCCACAAGACAGCCACAAGACATCCAGGCAACGCAAAAGTCTGCTTAGCAGGTAATCATATTATTTAGTTTATTTATGATATATGTTTGATAATTTTTATTGTATGATATGTTTGTATGCTATATATACTCACTATACACTCATTTCCAGTTATACATTGTTGAATGTGTTGCAAAGTGCCAAAAAATATTGCCAAGTATGTCATGTAACTATTAACTCATGCTCAACTTATATTTAATATATTGTGTTTATGACTTCAGATTTGTTATGCTCAAAAACATATATTTCGTTTCACAAACAGACATTAAAGCTGAGGAAGACCACGGTCGAAAGCTTCACAACTCTGCCGGTTTCATGCGACATCTTCTGTTATCTACATTGTCTCAACTATATATATATATATATATATATATATATATATATATATAAAATCATTATATTTTAAATGTGTCATTACAATTTTGAACAGTATTTCAGAATGAGATCTCTTTGATCCACCAACTTCCACGATTACTCATTTTATATGTTGTCTGTGGACTGGTTATGCATAGTGCGGTGCTGGTGTGTGTGTGTGTGTGTGTGTGTGTGTGTGTGTGTGTGTGTGTGTGTGTGTGTGTGTGTGTGTGTGTGTGTGATGAGCACTAATGTTATGATGCTGCTGTACTGCTGAGCTCATTGTTGCAACAAAATTTTCTTTCAAAAAGCATTAAAAATTACTTTTGGCCATCTTTGGGTAGCCCAGGGTACAGTGCTAAAAAGTAAATGATGTAAACAAAATGACAGATTTCTTTTAAGTACCCCAGGGTACAAATAGTGCATCATCATTACTGGCGAGTTCATGCTGCATTTTGAGCATTAATAGACCATGATATACTATGTATTTCTAGGCTCCTGTGTGCATGTATGCCTTAACCAGTAGCATTGAACACGTACAAATGTAGTTGAAATGATGATTGTGAATTAGCAGAGGATATGTAATCATTATATTCAATATTAGATTCAATAAAAAGAATAGTTCTTCCACTTCGTTAAAAATCACATTGTACATATTCTGCCCAGAAGCATTTAATAGGTAATTGAAAACAAATCTATGGTTTAAATCTAGTCCAATGGGCTCTTACAAGTGTGAAATAGGCATGCCTTTCACATTGGTGTGTCAGCATGCGTTCATTATTAAATGTCTCTTGCCATATGTGATCTGTCACACACATGTCTGGGAGACGAAATTTGCATAATCCATGTACTAAATTTAAAGGACCTTTGTGGATTCCGGACACTTGGGTTGAAAATTCAGCATACTACCCACATCACTTGTATATTGCGAAGACTACAATATATGCACTGCATTTGTCTTGAAGAGAGAAACCTGACCTCCATACCATGGAATGACTAGGACGACAAGTTATAGATCTGATACTATCATCTTCATCTTCATCTTCATTATCATCTACATCATCATCATCATCACTATTATCATCATCATTATTGTCACCATTATTACCATCATCACTATCATCATCATCATCATCACCTTCTTCATCTCTATTACAGGGCTCCACACTAACTTTTATTTTTGGTGGCCCAAAGGCAAACATCCGACCTTTTTTGGTGGCCCGATCAGGCCACCAAATGCTTCATTTCTGAAATTTGGGTGGCCCGACGTGTGTTTTTGGTGGCCCCGGGCCACCGGGCCACCGTTAGTGTCGAGCCCTGTCTATCATCATCATCATCATCACCATCACCACCCTCATCATCATCGCCATCATCACCATCATCACCATCATCACCATCATCATTATCATATTATCATTATCATTGTCATCGCCACAATCACTATCTTCTGATTAATACGACCACTTTAATTGGCAGATCTCATCCATTCAATGAAACATTAAAAAGGCGGAATCAAATCTGTACATTTGCCATCTCACAAGTTTCAAAATCCAACTCGCCCCTTCAACCATACAAGAACCTCCATTCAAACTTCAATAAGGAGTATGTATGTATCGTATATGCACTGGATTAAAACTTCTCTGTACAACCGCACCTGAGATCTGTTAGAATACAATGTATAACAATTCATTCTAAAATCATAAACACTGACAAGAACTGGAGTCAAATACACTCTTTGAAGTTTTTTTTTTTCTTTTAATGTAGATAAATTACTGTACATTACAAGATAGATTCACCAATAATCACATTAAGTCAATAGCACACACTTAATGAATAAACCAATGAATGAATGAATGATTGAATGAACAATTTCCATGGTAATAAATAATGAAACCTTAATAGAAAAAAGACATGAAAGATCAATCAACACACTGGGTTCACAATACAAAGTTACTCAGTACTAAGAAGAGAATGTCAAATGACAGTGAATATTGCACACACTTTGATCTAAAAAGATGTGGATTGTCTCCAACGGAAATATGAAGTCTCTTGGGGCAAATAGCTTTCCTCTCGGTAAAAACCACAAAATTAAATTTGGTCCTACATAACTAAATCTTGCATTTCCCCTTGTACATATTGACATATTTCTCTCTTCTTCTTTTTTGGAGGGGGGGGGGGGGTAGGAATTCCCTCCCTATACAGCTGTTTAAAGTACTGTGCCATAATTGCACAATGCTGATGGCTTCCACATCAGCCTGTAATGCCGTAGCAGATCTGTCTGAAAAACTGCACTCTCGGTGGTGTCTTAGTTATTTCTTTGGGATTGGGATTTATTCACTGCCCTTTGGTGTACCATCCCCCTCCCCTAAAGAAAACAAAATGGCAAGAAATGCCAGTTACTTCTAGCACTTTGTGAGCACCTCACTGTATGTTTAAGACAGCTCAGACCCAAATGTGTGTTTGTGACCTACATCATCAATAACACATTTACATTGACGAATACAAGGCTGTACAGCGGTGCCTGTTACACTCCAGTTAGCATTCCCTCCTTTTAATATTGCACAATGTGTATCTTTTTGAAGGTCTTTGTCACTGCATGTCTTAAAAAGCTATCACTGCGAGCTTTGTGCATGCCTTAGACAACAGTATTAATAGAAATGTTAGTGAATGGTAATATTACAAACAACAAAAATATAACGATACTGATAACAATCACATGTATACATGGACATGTACATGTGTCGCTGAAGAATGAGAAGTTGCTATTACAGTGAGCAATGTTATATTGCACATGAAAATCTGGATTAAATTGATCAAGCTGATATGGAGAATTTTCTGGCAAGTAATGTTGATGAGGTTAAAAAAAAGACAAAAGAGTGAAGTACTAGCAAAGTGAAAGTGCTGAAGATCAAAAGCTGCAATCTTCTTGTGTGCTTAAATGATTTTGGCAATTTAATAGTCATTCTGTTTGAAGGCTGGAAAAGACAGAAACCCAAAATGGGACTACTCCACTGGAATACCACTCTTGGTTTGCAGCAAAATTCAGTTTCACTACAAGCACCTTTCTGATTATGTTGAAATTTTGCTATCTCACAAGATAAGCATTAGATGTGGGCGGTCCATAAAGCCTGAATAATGTAGTTGTGCTGTGCACTTGGCTATTTTGTTTCCAGTGGCGGGAACATGCATTGCGTCAAAGCGACTTTGGCATACCATATTGGCCATTTCTATCAGAGCTACATCGGCAAGAGAATGATCATTTCTTTAAGAATTGCTTGCTTGCTTGCCTCATTTTGTGGGAAATGCTGCCAGTAAAGTGACTATCAATATTGTCCAGGCCAGACTAGCAGTACTGTGCGATCAGAAAGCTTCCCTCTCCATCACTAATTCCAATGCAGAGAAAACACAAGACAGAAAACTGCCTATTCCATTGGCAAAAGAGAAGCAATATCTGTTCATACTACCCATGCTACATCCCAATTTTCCATTCCTATTTCAAATAGATGCATAAATTCAAACCCAATGCTAGGCATGCAGCCACTTCCAAATATGAATAATGGCCAACTATAATATTCATGCTTCTGGTCACCCCATCAACACTGCATCTCTTCAAAGATTGATACAAAGGGGTTAAGAAGAAAAAAATACTTGTATAAAACAAGTTTGTGACCTTTAGATAACTGTCACCTGTCAAAAATGATATTTCTTGGTGTCTGAGGTAAGTTGAGCTTACTTTCAAATCAGCAAGCAAGAATCTCTTAGCCTGATTTCCAAAATGTCCCAGCGGGCATAATTAGCATTTTACCAGCCACCCTTTCCAAGCTTCACTTGACAGGTTTGACATCATCCGATCTCTGTAAATGGGACGAAAAGAAGTCCCTCCGAGTGCAATTAACATTTTGCCAAAGATCTCAAGTGAGTAGGTAGCTGCTATCTCAAACTGACATACTACCTCCCAGAATATTACTTTCTTTTTTAGACAGTAAGGGAATACTGGGGGAAAAAAGGGGGAAAATTATAGCATCATACTTTCCTGTCTAGTTTTACTGAGTGAGAAGCCTCAGTTGCTAGCGCCACAGTCACAAGAGACCTAGCAGAATGAAGTGTATGATATACTTCTCGTTTACTATTGAGTTCTCATTAAACATCAAATTTCAATATGAGAAAATCTTTTTCCCCCCCCTTCCTTACAAATGTCTACTTTCGTGCACTGCTGCACAACATTTGCACCTACAATGTAAAACTCTACAATGTGGAAAACCATGCGCAGTACGACAAAAACATTTGATACATGTACTAGGAACATCAGAAGAAAATGTACAAGTACACATAAACATGTCCCCTTCAACATTGACCAAAAAAAAAGATATCAAGTTTGTACTGATTCACAATTATGACAAGTTTGCTTGTTTCATGTATTTGCGACTGGTGAAATTGAGATGAAATATAAATTTTTTCAGTATGAACAGAGAAGGAGAGACAGGGCAGAAAACTACAACACCAAATACGATGGATGTTATCGCACCAGATGCACTAACCAGAAATTCACGGTTGTGGACACAAAACACAGCGAAAGCATTTTACGCCCATCTCACATGCAAGATGGTCCTGTAAGAGACACTACATGTATTATCCTAGGCACATAAAAATACTATGTATCATTCACAGCACGTGATGACTAGAAACTGTGGCGACGCTACTTTGAGCTACATGTAAGCACTGCCCAACATCGCGTGTTCACATCATAAACCGTCCGCAACCCTCATCGCGAGGTCAACGCGTGAGAGAAGAGACAAAAGAGACGACTGGAGTTCTCTCAAATTCAGAGAATTGGTAGAGGTGGCAAGAAAACGACGGCACTTCTGTCGAAGTTGTGAAAACTGTGGCAATTCTAAGAGAAGAGGATTGAGTGCACTTCTGTTCCTGATCGAATGAGACCTCTTGAAAGTACTTTGTAAATGTTTTCAAAACATGGTTCATTCAAAACGAAGGTACGTTCACACGGAGGCTAATCATTGATGATAAGAGCTTACCCCTTAAACTACAATGAGCATCCCCACAACACCTAATCTTTCAGATTTAACTTTTCGAGTGAGAGTTCCGCTCGAAAATCGATTGAATGACTCCTTGAATCGGATGAAAGCCTGATGATAAAATGGAAATCACAGTTACATGAAATCTCCTTTGGTTACATATTTTCAAATATTGTACGGATCTATATCAACACTCACTGAGCAAAAGTCAGACTCTCAAATGGGAATTTGTATTCAAGCACACTGAAGAATGAAGACAGGAATTGTTGAAGTGTATCTTCTTTTTTTTTAAACACAGATGAAACATACAGATATTTTCTCCATCATTGCTTCACAAAATGCATCAACAGATCATCACATTCAGCCAATAAATACTCATCTTTTTATAATATCATACATTGCACCGACTGGCAAATAATACCTAATCAACTTGTATGTATAATGACATATATGTAGTCCAAAACATCATTAGAAACATATTTTGCTAGGTGCATGGTACATACTTCAAATTTGTCACCAGTCACGAAAAGACAAAAAAAAAAAATCTATTTATGTACAATTTTCACTCTTGTGTGTGCCTGTCCTATTTCAGATATATAAAAGAGGAAGTACCTACAAAGTTGGGAGTATAAACTGAACAATTTTATATCCAATAGAATGTGATGGTCTTCCCTATTCTTTGGTCACAGTAAGAATTAAGTTTTATCAGCATCCAAACTTGGAATGATGGCTAATATTGAGCTCTGCAGGGAATGTTCTTCTCTATCTCAATAAATAAACCTATACTGACACAAGAGTTCTAGCTGTTAACAAAATATATTTGACACAGTTAAAATATCATCACTCCATTCTTGTCAACACTTTCTCTTTTTTTTTTCCACTATAGGAGACGTGCTTGCCCACGTCAACCGGTCAAGAAATGGGCAAGGCTGCCCAGTTTGTACGTGATACGTTTGAAAGCGATGATCAAGACATCACACGAAGACTTACGAGTTAAAAGTTTCAATTTAACGTTGCACTCTCTTCTCACCGATCAACAGAAAAGACAACAGCACAGGTTTAGAGGGAGAAATCTCCAACTGGTATATCCAGGACAAATGTCGAATAAATAACTTTCTATAAACAGGGATGTCGATTTCAGCAGGAAGAAAAATAATACAAAAGGGGTTGGGGTGGGAGCTGAATGATCTATTAAAATTCGCAAAAGAGCAGAGGACAGGGGAGTATTACACTTCTCATTTTCCTCAGGATTAGTCCACAGCATGCTCTGCATCATGGAGTGGAAGAGGTTTCTAGAATTCCCATGATTTAATCCCCCCATCTATGTCAGAAGTATCATTTGCATTGATCCGAAACATTCATTTTCTCTTGCAACATCTTGCCATCAGAAAATAGACATTTTTTATGAAAAAATGTGCCAGGTTTTGAACAGCATTTGAGTCACTTTTTGTATCCTTTTTGTAACCCAGAACATCGATCCTTGAAGAGTTTTTAAAGATTCTTTGTCCCCAGGCAAATTAGGTAGACAGTGTCCATGTTGTATTTACGTTGAGCACCATGCACACGTACCCCCAGGGTGTAATACGTATACAATGGGCATGGGTGTGAAAACTACACACACACGCACACACACAAACTTTCTCCCCCAGCTGCAGAACTATCCTCGATTCGCCCAAAACATTGCTTCGTGCACAGAAAGCTGCAGCAGCATTGCATTCGTGTGAACGGCACTCCGCAACTCGCGAGAAGTGACCCATGCGGGGTGCACGTGCTCAGTCACTTCTCGAAGCGTGACACTTCCCCATACTTTTGCAGGGTGTTGGTTGTGCAAGCTCTCTACTTGCCAGGCCTCTGCCAGCAAAATTAAAGTTGAACAGTGTAGTACATCGATGGTCAATCTTTCATGAGCAGAATAAACACATCATTCCCGAAAAAGAAAAGAAGAGTAAACCACATTCAGCACTTTTTTAACATATTGGAATGCATGAGGGGGTAGGATTAATAATCGTAAACTCAGTACTGTCAAAAAATGAAAAAAAAAACAATCACACAAACCAAAGAGCAAAAAGTGGGTATAATTTTGAATGGCATACATGGTGATTGATATTTAGTGGCCAAATGCCTGGCTGAATGTGTACAAACTCACAAGGAGAAAATCACGACCTCTCAATGACTACACCGCAACTTTCACTCTGGTGGTTCAAAAGCTCAATGGCACGCAGAAGGTGCACCAGCATGCATTGTGAGTGCACCAAGTGCATGGCACGTGAACAGGTGCGGGTGTATAATACATGGTGCAGTGTGCATGCTGTCTTTCACTCTCTACACAAGCTGCAGCTGATCTGATATGCAGCGGTATTCCATGTCTCGGAACGCCCTTGCTTTTTTTTTTTTTGCTTGGACGCGCTCCATCGAATCCCTGGCGTCAACATGGCTACCATCACACACGTTACTCATTGTATAAGAAAGTGGGCACTGCCATGCGGCTGGCAGAACCGAAGTAGCACCAAAAAATCAGCATCGACGACGAAGCGAAAAGGATGAATGAATGAATGGCAAAGTCGGGAAAATTCGGGATAAATTTGTCGGCCTTGTAAGGGCTGTTCTGCCACCCGCACGGCACGAGACCAGTGTACTTAATGTACTCAAATTTATGCACACTTTCTTTACTCAGCTTGAAGACTCAAAGAGCTTGCCAGAAATTTGACTATCCCAAAATTGGCAACAGCTGATATCTGTTAGATCACAGCAAACCAATGACACAAATAGAAAAAAAAAAGATATGTACCTGTGTAATGAACAACAGGTTGCAGCCCAAGGGACTATGCTCAAGAAACTAAGTACAAATAAAGTGAAAAGTATGCATAAATTCGAATACATTAACAAACTGATCTACATTAGCATCTCTATTGCTGTCAGAAAACACACTCAGTGGAGAGGAGTACTGGTTTCCCTGGTCGTGTTTTGTTAATAACGTAATAACTTGGTATCTTCAAGAATTATCCTTCACTAGTCGTGCTACTCAGTAGCAGTCTAGTAACCCAGATGCATAGTATGGAGACTAAAAGAGAGGCAACTGACTAGGTATACTATCATTGGCAATAGTAGTGAATATCACTAACAAATCATGTTGGAGTTCACAAATCCCGCCAAAAAAAAAAGGGAAACTCCACAAACTTTGTACGAAAGACAATTTTTAAAAAAAAATTAAAGTCTTCGTATCACGTCGGCTTGCGGCGTTAAGTCATTGCCATTCACCTGAAAAGGACATCGTATTTCAAACTGTCATAAATGGATACAAACAGGTATTTTTCCAATGTTTTAACAATTTCTAATGTTTAAACAAAGTTTCTAAAAGCCCATCAAACTTCTCATCGGGAAAATAATCAGCCACGGATGAGCTGCGAGGACTCAAGAAATCCAAACCAAAGTGCTCTCTATCGGTAGAAGTCGAGTCGTTGGAAAAATGCAAACTGTACCTGCATCAGGCTTTATTTCCCTTGCTCTAAATTTCTTTTTGATTTCATACCTGGAAAGCTATAATAAAAAAAAAAGAACTTTCCTTTCTGAATTATTATTTTTTTTTCTAAATGTGAGAAGAGGGTGAGAGTGAGGCCCATAGAGTTGATCTGCAATGAAGATTTATTTGAACAGGTCCAAGCCAAGTTTTTCCGCAAATGGTGCCACGTATCCTTTTACAGTCTCTAGAAAACCTGCAACAATGAAAAAGAGAGACAAACACAGAGAGATCAAATTATGGAGAGGAAATGAGAAGAGAGAGGGAAAAAAACTTCATTGTTGAGAAAGAGGGCAGGAGGATAAAGAGGAGGATGAGGTAGTGGATGCAGAGGAGGGTGAGGTGGAGGAGGAGGAGGAGAAAGGAGAAGAAAAGACAAAAATGAGAAATGCAGGAGGAAAAAAAAGAGAAGGAGGAGGAAGAAGAGTACGAACAGGATGATGAGAAAGAAGAGGATGAAGAAGAGGAGGATGAGGAGGAAGAAGAGGATGATGAGGAGGAAGATGAGAGGTAAGATGAGGAGGAAGAAGAGGTTGATGAGGAGGAAGAAGAAGAGGAAGAAGAGGATGATGAAGAGGAAGAAGAAGAGGAAGAAGAAGAGGAAGAAGAAGAGAAAGAAGAAGAGGAAGAAGAAGAGAAAGAAGAAGAGAAGGATGAGGAGGAAGAAGAAGAGGATGAGGAGGAAGAAGAAGAGGAAGAAGAAGAGAATGAAGAAGAGAATGAGGAGGAAGAAGAAGAGGATGAGGAGGAAGAAAGAATGAAGAAGAGAATGAGGAGGAAGAAGAAGAGGATAGGATGATGACGACGAGGAGGAAGAAGAAGATGAGGAGGAAGGAGAGGATGAGGATGAAAGTGAGGAGGAAGTAGAGGAAGAGAAGGAGAGTGGAGGGAGAAAAGGAGTTGAAAGGAGAGGAACAAAAAAAAAACTACAAAACTCTCATAGTGATGACAAGCACCATTGCAACTCGCGTAGTGTATCATATTTTCAATAAATCAAAATGTACAAATTGAACTTTTAAGCATTACTGTACTTTGTTCACCAATTGGCAAACTGGATGGAATCTTTGTGTGCCAATTGGCATAGATGTTTTAAAACTTCTAGTAATTATCAATGAAGAGAGATTAATCCTAATCCCTATTGTGTCACTATGGCTTCAGTGAGCAAGAAGTCATATTTTCTGGATTCTTAAAGGGATGGATAGTATGAGATGAGGATTGGGCTTTTAACTTTTTGCGAGATACCAAGAAACCACTTATGGATATAGTAAAAAGCATATCATTCTAAGACAAATTCAAAGTTTATCTGATGAAAGTCAGTTTTGGAATGGCTGAGATATCCAAAAACAAGGAAAAGCAAAGTGATTGTAATAAAAGGTGGGTCCCTCCTTTTATTAGGATCGCTCTTTTTTGGATATCTCAGCCATTTCATAACCAATTTTCATCAAATAAATGTTAAATACCTCTTGGAATTACATGCTCTGTTAAGAGGTTTCTCATTGTCTTATAAAAAAAATGTTGGAAACCTGATATTTGGTCTCAACCAAGACTATACAATCCCTTTAAATTTGTAATATACATAGGCGATTACAATGTTAATTTTTATGCTTTTCACAAACCTTAGCAGAAAACCTCAAGATCTAAATGAAGAACATCACACAGCTTTAAAAGCCTAAGCATTGATCTGGAAATTACCACACATCACATCAAGCACAGACACATCAGCATTTATCAGAGCGTATCTAGTCTGAATACAAACAAGGAAAAGTAGAAATTACGCGGTGCATAATATATGTCCCCGCCGGAAGTAGCATTTAGTAGCAAAATGTACAATATAGGTCAAAAATCAAGGTCAAAGGTCAAAGAAGTCAAAGGTCAAAATTCTGTGTAGAAGTTTTGAAGCCCTCACCTAGTGCCATCACATAAAGGAAACAGAATCGAAATCGGGTTAGAAATGGCGAAGGAGTAGCATTTTGTAGCCAATGTACAATATACGTCAAAAATCAAGGTCAGAGGTCAAAGAAGTCAAAAGTAAAATTCTGTGTACAAGTTTTGAAGCCCTCACCTAGTGCCATCACATAAAGCAAACAGAAGTGAAATCGGGTTAGAAATGGCGAAGGAGTAACATTTTGTAGCAAAATGAACAATACAGGTCAAAAATCAAGGTCAAAGGTCAAAGAAGTCAAAGGTCAAAATTATGTGTAGAAGTTTTGAAGCCCTCACCTAGTGCCATCACATAAAGCAAACGGAATCGAAATCGGGTTAGAAATGGCGAAGGAGTAGCATTTTGTAGCAAAATGTACAATATAGGTCAAACTAGAAATGTCACTACAGCGACTGGTTATACCCCCGCCAAACAACATTTCATAAGCTTTGGTCAAAACAACATTTCATAAGCTTTGGTCAAAAAACTGAGGAAGTAGTTAAATCCGCAAGATCTTTCCTTGATCTTCTGCCATTAATATGCCGTTACCATGGCAACATACTTTCGGGTACTGTCGAAAAATGCGTCTTGCACATCTACAACCAAAGGCACACATCTGTACCAAGTTTCATGGAAATTGGGCAAAAACTGAGGAAGTAGTTTGCAAGACAAAATTTTCCATCATTTTGGCTCATAATATGTGAGCTGTTACCATGGCAACATACTTTTTGTCACTGTCAAGAAATGTGTCATGCTGACCTATATCCTAAGACAAACATTCAATATGAATTCCATGAGAATTAGAAGAACACTGATGAAGCAGTTTTGCCATGAAGCATTTTGCCCTATATTTTACCAATAACATGCCGTTACCATGGCAACGCACTTTTTGCCACTGCGGAAATATGTGTCTTGCACATTAACATATTCAGATGAACATCTGTACCTAATTTCATAAAAATTGATCAAAAACTGTGGGAGGAGTTTGCGACACAAGATTTGTACCCATTTTTGCCCATAATATGCCATTACCATGGCAACGTACTTTTGGGTACTGTCAAAAAATACGTCTTGCACATCTACAACCCAAGGCACACACCTGTGCCAAGTTTTATGGGAATCGGTTGAAAACTGAGGAAGTAGTTCGCGACGCAAGATTTGCAACGGACCGACCGCCCGACCGCCCGACCGCCCGACCGACCGCCCGACCGTCCGCTGATTCCTATATACCCCCGACCGTCCGCTGATTCCTATATACCCCCTTCAAACTTCGTTTGGCGGGGGTATAAAAATCAAGGTCAAAATTCTGTGTAGAAGTTTTGAAGCCCTCACCTAGTGCCATCACATAAAGCAAACGGAATCGAAATAGGGTTAGAAATGGCGAAGGAGTAGCATTTTGTAGCAAAATGAACAATACAGGTCAAAAATCAAGGTCAAAGGTCAAAGAAGTCAAAGGTCAAAATTCTGTATAGAAGTTTTGAAGCCCTCACCTAGTGCCATCACATAAAGCAAACAGAATCGAAATCGGGTTAGAAATGGCGAAGGAGTAGCATTTTGTAGCAAAATGTACAATATAGGTCAAAGGTCAAGGTCAAAGGTCACGACTGAAATTCTGTGTAGAAGTTTCAAAGCTCCCATGTAGTGCTATCATATAAAGCAAACAGAATCAAAATTGGCTCATAAATGACAGAGAAGTAGCAAATTGAAGATTTTGATCACACACGGACGCACACACGGACGCACACACGGACGCACACACGGACGACCTTACGGTGATATACTTGTGTGTCTACCCCTTTGTTCTCCCTTTTGTTAAAATAGACACACAAGCAAAAATTTTAGCCACACAAGCCTGACGGAATAAAGGCCATCTATTGTGCACTATTGTTCTCCTAGCCACACAAGCATACTCTCGTTAGCACGGACACACGGACACACGGACGGACGGACGGACGGACACACGGACACACACACGTACGGAGCCCGTTTCATAGTCCCCTGCTCGAACTCGTTCGGCGGGGACAAAAACGTCACTGCATCACAGCTTCATAGTACAACTTGCAGCTTTGAGTGCGAGAGAAAAACTAAGTAGCCTGTTTCTTCACCTTCCTCTTCCTCCTCTTGTTGTTGCAGTGCCTGCTGCATCTCTGCCGGAGTCTTCTTTTTCCTCGTGATGCGGCCAGCGTCGTCTGGCTCCGGCATCATCGGCTCCTCCGCCACTTTCTTCTTCAGCCCATACTGAGAATAATGAGAGGAAGAGAGCAAAAATACCAAATATCCACATATATATGCAGATGCGACATATCTCACATTACTGTATACAGCTGTATGCCATATATTTAGCGAGTCTAATTTTTTGTAAATTGGGACTTCCCGACAATTTTGCAAGTGGTTAAATTCGCGATCGGGGAGTACAGTAATGAACAAAGAAATGTTCATGTACATTGTCGCATTCATGATGAGATCAGAGTTAATGGTTTCACGCATTGTTAAATTCGCTAATAGCATCCGATTCTGTAATTTGTGAAAATGAAAACCTTGTGAAATATGTGGTGTATACAGTACATGGCAAAAGATGAGTCATCGTTCAACACTAACACACACACTAGCCTTGCTTTTCCTTGCCAGTTTTGTCATCACTGTGTGCTTCCATAGTAGCATTTGGAAGTTGCATGGAGAAGTATAGTCTCGTCACATATGAAATTTCTGAATTCATGTATGTGACAAGTGACTAATAGCTGAGTAGCACTCCTACTTCCTCGCCTGAAAATTATGAAAAAAGATAACTGCTCCAGCCAGGAATGTTCCCTTTCCGCTGGTTTTGAGCTGATTGTGCAACTGATCTCAGTAATGTGGTCCCACACAATTGCCCCTACACCTCCATGAAAATTATAATTATCAATCAGATTTAGCTTCATCTAGGTTAACATGGTCAATCCTCATAAAAGTATCACCACCATCCTTCTTGTCACATTCATTAGCATTTATCATGCAAAAGAGATAATTAATGTCACTGTTTTTAAACTTCTAGTAAACTTCGTCGGTGTCATATCAAGTTTTGATGCCTCTGGCACCATTGCAAAAATGCAGGTCACTGCAGCAGCCACCGACCTTGTTTCGGATGCGCTCCCGCTCAACCTCCCGCTCGGCCTCCATCTTGGCATGGCGGGCCTTCCTGTCTTCCTCCTGCTGTCTCCTGGCCTCCTCAATCAGGGCTGCCTCCTCCTCATCCTTGTCGTTGCCTTCTCCATCTCCTCCAAGGTTGCCCAGCTCACCTGGCAAAGGATGCGGGTAGGGAGGGGAAAAAAAAAGATGGTAACCATGGTGACTAGATTGATGATAACCTACAAAGGAAAGCATCGATTGCGCTTTGTTTTTTGTTTTTTGTTTTGTTTTGTTTTTTATATTCAAGACTCTGGTGGGATGAATTTCACTTTAAAAGCAAAAGTGTCTTTTCTTTTTCCACAAAGTAACGAATAATAAGGTGACAACCAGTACACCACATCATTTCTGGAGTCTATCAATTGAACAGAGGTAGTGCATTCTCATGTTTACCAATTTATGATTGAACATTATTTCCTACTCTAAAACTTTAATCTCACTGTTGTATTACTTTGTTCCTTTATCAGCATTCTAGTTGTAATTGGCAAATGCAGAAACACAGAGCAGTATCATCCTGTGCCGTTCTCCCTCACTCTCTGAGAAATTCCAAACGCACATAATGTTCATGGGATGACTCTTCCATGTTCTCTAGGGAGCCATCCTCATATAACTGAGAACGGGAGATGATGTTAGCCCAGCCAAAATTTATGGTCCTCTCTTCCTCTCACTCATTCTCTCGTCTCTGTCTGAGTTTCATTTCAACAAGTCTTTATTCCCACTGCACCACTCAGTGTTCATAAATTAATTAGAACACTGTGCTCAACATGACTCACAAGCAAACATACTGTCTTATGCATCCAGTATTATTCTGTGCGTGTGTGTTTGTGTGCGTGTGCGTGTGCGCATGTGCGTGTGCGTGTGTGCATGTGCGTGTGTGTGTGTGTGTGTCTTTTGAACACATCTATACTAATATGCATGTACAGTACAGTCCCGTTATAACGGACACGGTTGTAACAAATTTCTTATTAGAACGAAGTGAAAATTCAGATCTCACAATTATTATCTTCATATCTTTGTATACTTTACTGTTCGGCTATCACAAAATTTTGATTACAACAAAAGAAAACTGTCAGTCCTGAGAACTTTGTTATGTTTCTTTGGTTGACTACAATTATATGATCTTCAACAATATTCAGCAAAGAAATACAATGCACCACCTACGAAAACAAACATATCATGTCTACATCTTATAGACTCTCGCTGGCTAGGTTTTCTCCACATTTTCTGTTTTTCTGCGTTTTTGTTTTTTCCGCTCCAAAGCTTAGGGCGATGGCTATCGCATTTCTCCAACGTGGGACCGGAAACTAGGGTAACAGTATCAGCATTTTCCACTTCTGCTGCAACGAGATTTGACCTTTAGATCTGGCACGCTGCCAAAGCAATTGCTTACAGCTACGTACTTGCCGGGCAGGGCTCGCGAGCGTTAACGACAGGGGAAGAAGCAGGGCAGCCCCCTCTGTCCTGTCCCGCACTCGCCAAGAGATGTGTGGGGAGACAAGGAGGGGTTTCAGATGTACCGAAGAACTTGTTTGTAAACGAGCTTTTAACCCATTGAGGACAGGCTGATTTTGCTAGAACACGCATAATTTCCTATATAGACACTTTCCAGAGTATACTCGGGACTCGTCCTCATTGGGTTAAAATATGCTTCCACACGCATTCAGAGTAACAGAGGATTTAGCCACTGTACAGTACCGAGTCTCCAAAGAGGTACAATTGTAACTTCTTTAACCCATTGAGGACGAGCTGATTTTGCTACAACACGCATTTCCCATAGACACCGGCCTGAGTATACTCGAGATTCGTCCTCAATTGGTCAACCATGCAACTTTGAATTACCAACTTTCATTCCGAACATTCTATTGGTCGCAAAAATCACAACCAATCGGCAGAGCACTACACATATTTCGCACTGACAATCGATAGGGTAAATTGAGCAACATAATTGGTTGAAGTGACTTATTGAATCATTCAGTGTCTGAATGATCCGGGAGGAGTGGTGCGTGGGTTAGCCTTTATTCCTGCTATGAATAATAATCACAACCACTGTCAGTGCTACAGTGTAACAGCAGCTTTGACAAGGCTAACATCATGGTGAATATAGGAGGTAAAGCTGAGCTCCAACTTCTAAATCAAGCATATTCAAGAGGTCCAACTTCTCAATCATGCGTATTCAAGAGGTCAGACTATTCATACTGCAAACGGGCACCAAGAATTAATTAAAACTTGATGAGAATATACCCCAGGTGGCACAAAGTCGTGAGTGATTTGAAAAAAAAGGTGTTTGTGAAAGACATGGTTCACATTTGCTTTCACATAAGAACAGCCTGATTAGGTACGTAATGCAGTATCTAAATTGCGGTTTCAAAATCACATTTACAAATGAGTTTCTCTGACGGTGTGAAACTCTCAAGGAGACAGACAATGTTTAAGAGATGGGGGAGATAGATTGCCACAGTCTACGTTGTGAGAATGCAGCCATTTCCATCAAAGTCATCTAAAGATGACTTTTTTTTTTCCAGAATAGGCATCCAGGCTTCAGTGCCATGGAAACTAGTTTCTGGCATCAAATGAATTGAACCCTTTTTTGAATTCATGTCGTTAGACATTCAATGAGATTAAAAAGGGATCTAAATCATCTGATAAACATACGCTAGACTGACTATGTACCACACGGTAACTGTTGTAATTCATGTCAAACATTTGTGGCATATTGCCATCCTTTCAAGTTGGTGTGTGACCATTTCATGTTTGAAAACCTGGAATATATTTTATACAGATTGCATGGAAAATGAGGGCTACCACCAATTACAGACTTATTCAGTTTTAAAACACTGTAACCTTACAGTCAGACACATATGGGCTTCCAAAATAAGAAGAAATGATGATCCAATGGGTTACACGTACAATGACTCAGGTGAACTGCTACGTCAGTGTGTATTAAGTAAATTATTGTTAGGCATACTGAAGCCCGCCAGTTATGCCTGAAATACACATGAACAATACCATTTTTTTTTAACTGCACCAAAACTGGGTCTATAAAGGCACCTCTGAAATCCTACTGAGAGAGAAGAGACTGTAACCCCGGCAGAGGAACTACTGCCTTTATTCAAGATGCAGAGCTCAACACCAATGTAGAAAACAGAAGGACAGTTAAGTATACATGCATCACATACACACTAACCTACACACTAACGTGCACACACACAAATACACAACATATATGCACTTTTTTTTTTAATAGATAGAAATAGGCCTACAAGTTTACACACACATACAGACCTACAAACACATGCATACACATAATGCTGAAAACACTGATCCAAACATGGGAAAGAATAACATCCGGTGAAAAACAACGAAGCAGCAGAAACAAAACACCATCAGGTGAAGCAGTCCGGAATCACATTACTGATCGGTGGGAGCTATCCAGGGCACTCCGAAACAGACCCAGGGGAGCGCCATGCCACTTCATAACCCATCTTGCAGGGAGCATCTAAAAAATGCACAATGTAAAATGTGCATACTCAATGCTGGTTCACCCGCATGTAGTCTAAAGGTGCAGGCCTCTTGCTCCCAATAAAAAGACTGCAAGACACACTCTCTATTTAATGATACTGGCACTAGAATCCCTTCTTGCGGCGCAATTTTCCACGTTAAGAGCAAACAGCAAGGTGAAGAATACCAAATACAATCCTACACTCGAATGACATTCAAACACATGAACACCACACACAAAAATACACAAATGCACACACACACACACACACACACACACACTTCATTAGCCCACACAGACGATCAAATATGTACACCTGTACAGAATATCTTCTTCACTCATTTTTAGTGTCTGGACAACTCAGACAAAAATGACCTTTTAGTTTATTTATTATCATATCACACTAGTTTGTGCTCCTGGTTTTACTATAAGTGTGGCATTTTGTTTGTTTGTTTGTTTGTTTGTTTGTTTGTTTGTTTGTTTGTTTTTTATGATGGGATCACAAATTTTCTACCAAGCAAACATATGAACATTACCTGTCTCCAGACCACCATTGCAAAATATTGCCACTTTTGTACTCTTTTAAACATAGGCTACTATTAAAACAAGAAGTGGTAGGTAAACAAGAACTTGGATCCTTTTTCAACCGTACTACGAGTACACTCCACATTGAATCACAATTCTAGTGATGCATCTTTGGCATCCCAATCTAAATCATACACATTTTGGCCCTGTGTATGCAATAACTGGAATCGTGGAGGGTGATCTGAATCGTAATTCGAATCATAATTCAAATGACGGTCTGGAGGTGTTTTCAAGTGGACGATTCTTCAGAATTATGGAACGAAACAGTCGTGTGTACAAATTGACCTCCAAATCATGTCTTAGAGGTGGAGCTTATGGTCACCTTTCAACCACTTCCACAGAAAAACCGCACTCCTTACCGCTCAAGAATAACTGATGGGGACTCCAAAAGGAGCCACACCTCCTCACCTTGATGAATAAAACACCCTCCACAGTGATGAATAAAACACCTTTTCAATTTAATTCAATTCAATTCAAAATTAAAAACCACAGAATCCATGAAGTCTTCCTCAGTCATGTGTACAGTCAATAATTCCAATTTGTAACCTTACTGTTATCATGATTGTACATGCAATTTAGCATTGCAATGTTTCTTGACCCGAGTGAAAATGGCCTTATCTATGCCAGAACTACAGTTTGATAAAGAACACATACGATATATGCATCTGCAGGGACTGTCCCTGATTTGTCATCGGGAACTCAACAGGAATATCGCATTGAATAATTCATGTTGCAATGCCACGCATATCATATGCAGCATTCAACATGTATAGCATGAGTTCAGGCTTTCTTTTGTATTAGAAAATGTAGGAGCCTATATACTTACGAACAAAAGTTTCATGATATTGTCTTCACCTAGAACAGTGATTTTCCACATCTCAGTGGTGAGTGTAAAATGGCTTAATGTCTGCAGCACACATGCCATGAGAGGAGATATTATATAGAAAACTTGTCTTTTGGGAAAGTTGTCATATCTCAGTGGCTGGAATGATGCATCTCTACAAAATGACCCGGAGGCCATCACTTTCGCAAGACGGCCATGCGGTTTGTCCTCGGGCAGCCATATTGAATTATTTTTTCTTTCTATCTTTCAGTGTCATATCCTTCTTCTTGATGTTTGTCACATACAACTCACCTTGTCTCTACTCTCAATGTCTTTAACCTCACTCTCTTTCACTCACTGGCAAGTTCATTTCCGGGATTCCCTCGACCAGTATTTCATTTCTTCTACCAGATTAGGCTGATATTATATTTACTTTTTGCTTCTTTTTTTTTTTATTTCCATCTGAGAAGATGGCTGGATAGCCCATATTTAGCTGCAATATCTGCAGCCTCGGGCAGCCATATTGGATTATTTTTTCTTTCTATCTTTCAGTGTCATATCCTCCTTCTTGTTGTTTGTCACATACAACTCACCTTGTCTAGACTCTAATGTCTTTAACCTCATTCTCTTTCACTGACGGCAAGTTCATTTCCGAGATTCCCTGGACCAGTATTTCAATTCTTCTATCAGATTTGACTGATATTTGCCTTTTGCTTGTTTCATTTCCATCTGAGAAGATGGCTGGATAGCCCATATTCAGCTGCAATATCTGGTCTTCCATGGGGTCCAGTTGGATGTATCAAAGGCAGGACCACTTCACCTCATGACACAGATAAATTTTTGCAAACACACATGCTGTGCATGACTTCTAGCTTTATCCACACTATGTTTCCACATCATTTTATGCAAATGAATATGGATAATGCAGCTGCTCACTGTCTTTAAGGAGATCTGTCTAATGTTCTAAGACACAAAAAAATATCTGTAAATATTCTGATTGTACAAATTTACAGGTTCTGCCCGCAGTGTTTATCAGGGACATGATGGCTTTGTATAAAGGCAAGGCTCAAACACTGCCACAAATGGAAACCATATCTCTTATTTTGAGTGGAGGGGGCAAAAAAATCAATGGCCGATGGCCGCATAAAAATCAAATTATTGGAAAAACCGCAGCTGAGGGCAAATATGCACAAGTGGTGACACTGTTTAGCAAGGAGACATCTGCCACCTAGTGATGAACGATGGTAAACGAGTGATATCTCTGAAGGGAACATTTACTGAGTGTGAGGTTCCTTTACTGTCAAGACAAGCTTTACAATTAATCAACTAGGAAAATGGAAACCTGTGCTTGATGGGTGTGATAAGTCTGGCTGTGATAAGTCTGGCTGTGAAAGCTCCATGCAAGGACAGGCAAAAATGCACATTTTACAATGTGTAAGGCATACATGCCATCTGTCTTTGAACACTAGCTGATTTTTTTGTTCGCATTTATGTCAGATTGTATAATCATACACGAAGGCTCCACATGCGAATTCCAAAGCTGTCACCAATTTATAGAATACATAACAGAATTTATGAAGACATCTATTTTGACATAGAATATCACCCAGCAAAATGCCAGTATTGTGCCTGCAAAGGTTTCAATCTGTATCAAAAGCGTCAATATTCTTCAATTTTTTTTTTGTCAGCTGTGGGTACGCAGTCACATCATTATGAGATGAAACCGAATGCATGACACGAAGATGCTTAGGACATGATGAAAATGAAAGCAAACAAGATTTTTTTTTTCCCCTGTTTTTCTGAAAATCACACACTGTTCACTCTGCACTATCTTCACATATGAATTTTTAACATATAAAGATGACACAAAAAATGAGGTCAATATTTCTGTTCGTAAGGTGATGGAAAACATGGCTCTAAAAGTATCACTAAAGACCTGTCCTGCCAGTATGCCATATATCAAAGATCTTTTAACATTCATCAACCCTAACTGGGGCATTCATATGAAGTGGAATTCCTTGATAATCTACCCTCTCTTTTTACATTTTTTTTTTTTACAATTACAATTTCAAATTGAAATCTGTGACACAAATTGTGCAATGGGGTCAAAATAAGAGGTTTTATGAATTCTGCCGCGAGAGTTCATCTAGATGCAGGTAAAAATTGGTTTCGATCAAGAGATAAAGATGGATCTGTGTTTTCACTTTGTAACATACTTTCTGCTGAGCCGAAGATTTCACTTTGTCTTAATTGTAAAGGCAAGTCCCCCTCCTCCCTGCCCCCTAAAAAAGATTTGCATAGATGCATTTTTTTGGCATCCCTCTATCTCATCCTTTCATAATCTCCCAGGTTGTGCAGAAACGAGTATTTACTCTGACCTCACTACTATCATATGATGTATATTCAACTGCGGAGAGAAAATGACATGGAAGAAACTGGGGATGATTTATAATAGAGTCATTTTCATGGCACATCTAGTGAGAGAAATAACACATGGTGTGTAGCATAATCAATACAACTATGCGTAATAGTACATTTGTGTGTATGTGTGTGTGTTTGTGCATCCCCTCCCACTCCCCCCCCCCCCCCCACTGCTCTTTGATAAGTCATATAACCTTATAATTATGTGCAAGCTTCATTGAGAGTAATGGTGATGTCATGCAACTGGATTGTGAATATCAATACAAATAATACACGTCTGTGCAGGTATTAATAAGAATAATTACCCAAGCAAGTCACCACTCGAAGATAGGCAAGGGTACATGTGCATGCACTGTTTGGACTGTTTTGAAGGTATCAAGTGTGGGTAATTATACTAATTAAAGAAAATTATGTGTTTTATTTGTTTTATACCATGATGAATCAGATCCTTTTCATCAAAAGAATTTCCAAGTGCAGGTGTTTTTAACAAATTCCATGGCAACCATTTTCATGAGTATTAAAATAAAGTGATGAAGTCTTGCCTGGTCACAATCACAACATGAAAGAGTTAATGACCGGTCATTATACTTTACTATTGACTAGTCCTAAACAAAATAATGTGTGTAAGGCAATCTGGTCACATGTTCACTCTCAACCAATCATTTGATCAGGTTCTGCTTCAGTATTTCATAAAAACAGTATGTTGATGCTCCTGCAATTTTTTTAATCTAATAAAGCGCCTTTAAATTCCAATTGGAAACAACTTTTCCAGTTTTCCCAAAGATGGCCTCAAGCAAACTGATGTGCTGATTTTGTGGTTGATTTCACAGTGTTTTTATTTTCAGGAATTTCACAAGTTGACTGACATTTGTGATACAATTTGTGACCGTGCATCACAAAACAAACAAAAAGTCGCATGCACTAATTTTGTGTGAGAGCTGTAAATAGGTGAAATAGGTCAACCTAGCCAATCTTGACTTTTTCATATTTTCTGAAAGAGCGAGTCTTCTTCTACATCATATTTAAGTTTGGGATCATAAAACGAAATGGAAATTGGGTTATTAGCAATTTTTCTGGAACACTTTTTAGTGGAATAATGTGATTAGGTGTTTCTCAAAGAGTCCTCTTTTCATTTCTTAAAAACCTGTTCATGCTCATCACTTTAAACTCCAATAACTTTAGAAGGGATAAAGTTACTGCTTTGAAAGTTGGCATTGATCATTAACAGGATGTTTTAACAATGCATGCACAATTTCAGCTTAATCTGTTAATCCCTTCATTGTTGTTGCTCTGGTGGTGATCATCCTGTTATTTGTTCCATTTATCGCACAGCTAGCGCGATTAAACGCTTGAATAGACCCTGTTCTTCAGAGCCTCTTTTCTCAGTTCACACTTATCCAGGGTGTATACTTTCTTTCCAATATCTAGATAGGTTAGGAGAGTCCATTTGAATTGAGTTATATGTCAATTTAAAGCATAGAGTCTGCTCTTTCAGAATCTGACCTCTAATAAATATCCATGTCTGGCGACTTTTTGTTTGTTTTGTGGTGCAGGGTCACATTTGTACTAATAATTGTGAAAATATTGCCTCAAGTGCATGTATCACATCCAAGGCAGGACCTCGCTATTTTTCTGTTCTTGAAAAGTGAAAACACTTCTTTCCCACTCTGCCAATGTGGTTCTACAAGTGGAGATGACAAAATTACCTTATGAAGTCCCAACATGTCAAAACATTTACTCGAAACATCAGCCTGACTAAATGAAAAGTTAAAACACACTTGCACTGAGCAAGCAGTTAGGTGAGTTTATTAGTAAACTACAATGTACTTCTTAGAAACACCCTTGAGTTTATCAAAGTCAGTGAGAAAAAAAAAAACGTTCTGAAATGGTTCCTAAACATTGCATGTTTGGACTAATAAATGCAAAAGCAGCTTTAAAAGAGTGCAAATAAATGATCTTAGCTGTATAATGTACCATGGATGCCTCACTGCAGTAGAATACCCATCCCAGAAAGCATACCTTTTATTTTCAACTCTTTTTACCTTTAAATATCCTCCTTACATTTAACTCTCCTCCTTTTTAACTGTCAACTCTCTCAATTTCAACTCTATCATGATTAACTGTCTTTATGTTTAAATAACCTGCCGCTCTCTTACTTAAAGGGATGGTACAGTTTTGGTTCAGATGGTGCTACAGGTTTCCATGTCTTTTGACGATGATTTTTTTGAGATAATGAGAAATAACCTCTTATGAAATCAGAAAGAGTATGTACTGTAAAAGTGAAATATTCACGTGCTTTTATTTTCACGCTACTTTCGGGTTGCGTGAAATGCGCGGAAAATTTCAACACCGCGAACATTTCCACTCTTACAGTAATTCTAAGATAAATTCAAAGCTTTTTTGATGAAAATTGGTTTTAAAAGGGCTGAGATATCCAAAACAAAGCCATCCTAATAAAATGTCGCATCGCCCTTTCATTAAACTTGCTTTGTTTTACTTTACTTTTTGGATATCTCAGCCACTTCAAAACCGATAGTCATCAAATAAAGTTTGAATTCCTCTCAGAATTGTATGCATTTTAACATTTCATGAAGTGGTTTCTAAGTCTCTCACAAAAAGTTACATGCTGAATTTTCACCTCAACCAATACAATACCATACCTTTAATAATCATCACGGTATTTCTTCAAAGATAATCAGGGGCCTTCCTGCAAATATAGAAGAACAATCTACCAGCTCCATCGAGTGAAAGTGCCAACAGCAAAGTTTTGTAAAAGTTTCATAAAGTTTTTCTTATACAGCAGCTAAACATGGATTTTCTAACATGAAAATTGCCAATTTCCATGCAACGAATCTGCAATAGCAGCTGGATTTTGCGAGAGGGCTGCAAACATTCACATACATCAGAATCGGAAATCAAAGCTTCTAAGAGAGCTTTTGGGGAGATACTCGAGTGTAACAGCAATTTCAATTGGCGATGATAATTCCCCACATCAGAGAGGCTTTCAAAAGCTTTAGCCAGGGCTTGAAGAAATAGTTAATTTTCCAGGTAGTCTCCTGCATAGAATCACCGAGACTCGGCATTTTTGTTTGCTACTTTGTATCTCACAGTCAAATGCAGGTTAATCCGTCATCCAAAACTATACCAATCCCGTAACCCGTTGAGGATGGGCTGATTTTGCTATAACATGCATTTCCCATAGACACCTGCCCGAGTATACTCGGGACTCTAGCCTCCTCAACAGGTTAACATTATCTTGGAGTCACTCTGGCTACTGGTATAAACAAAGAGGGTAAATGCTGAAAATTTGTTGATGAATTTTGAGTGAATGTTTTTCGTTTCTTTAGAGGATTATCGACTAGGTATCTGTAAAATGATAAAGAATTAAAACTAAAATTCTACTTTTAAATTGTCAATGCTTGCAAAGGCTTTGCTTGAGATTCCTCTTGAACTCATTCAAATTAATATAAATCACAGCATAGTGTGAATCCATGATCTTACCAATGAAGACTTGTTTTCTTGAATTCTTGCTGCTTTTGGTCCTGGCACCCGACTTTATCTGTTTGTGTGCTTTGAGTGCCGATTGGCATACAAAATACATAGCATTTCAGCACTGTACGCACTGTGCAAAGTTCCTGGCACAGAATGAGTTAACAAATTAAGAATTACAACAGAATGTCAGGTCTATTCATAAAGTTCCCACCGAAAGTTTTTTCAACCAAAGGTAATCTGCTCATCTCTCAGTAACCTCTATGTATTTCTATTTGGAAATTTGATTCTACTTTAACTGATTAATCCATTTCACGAAATACCTCAGCAAACAGTGACTTGAAGTAATTATGTATTGTTTTTATCATCAATGAAGATTTTGTCAATAATGCCTAAACCTGAAAGATATGTTTAAAATGCCCAAATGAAACACATTTGACAAAGAAAACACAAAAATGAACTTATATATCAAGGAAGATTTTAATGTAATCATCTTCCCAATTTCAACATTTTGTATTACAGAACAGCAGGCAAAACATACCATGAACAAGAATACAAGACTCTGTGTACATAAGCATTGTTATAACCAATACCACTGAATTGTGTTCAGTTACTCCACACTGTTTGTTTTGTTTTTCTTTTCTTTAAGGGGAGGGCTAAAATTAGAAAATGATGGTGTAATGGTAATTGGTTGGCAGACCCTGTATAGGTTATGACTTTCAAAGCGGGCATATGCTGGTAAATACAAAAGCAGTTTTGCAGGGGAAAAAAAAAATCAATATCCCTCAGCAAGCTGCTCCGAATTTCAATAGGGATTTCGTGTGTCACTACGCTCTTGCCTCTGAGCCACAAAGCAACAATTTCGCCCAAATTTATTCACCGCACACTTTCTCTCCCCTGATGGCCAATTACTACACAAACAGCGGCAGCATAATTCCTTGTTTGACTGCTAAGAGCCTCTCATTAGCTGAAAGGGAAGGATGTGGGGGGGGGGGGGAGGGGAGGGGAGAGGGAGAGAGAGAGAGAGAACAGGTGGAGAGAAAGACTAGCAGATATATATATATGTTGCGAATTCACGTATTGGCTCCAACGAAGAATAAACCGGTAATGCAATATTTCGCCAATATAGAGTTTATTGAGCAACTCAAATTTTCGGTGGCTTCCATCCACCTTCTTCAGGAGTCTCGACGCGGAATGTCAATGTCAAAACAAAACATAGATTGAACATTAAGAGCGCGCACTCATATACACAGAATTGGTTGCTGTGCGAGTGCGTACCCTTTACAATGATGTTGCCATGTAGACGCAATGTAGTCAAGGCACCCCACGCATAAGGAGGAGGACATTGACAAGCTTATTACGTAACAATGGTGTTCAATTACTTTGTATTAACACAAGTTATGATATCGACATACTATGTACTCATCAACGTACCATAGGTATGTTCAAATCTGTTTAGATTTCAGTGAGACAATGAACTGTTTCTTAACAGGAATTATTATATCGACTTCTTCCTACCGATGATTATTGTATTCTGAGTCATTTAATTGTTTGAGCGCTATTCAACCTATTTTTGGAACTTATGATTACGTGTGTCGATATCACAACATGAAACAATTTAATTGCTGGAGCGCTCTTTAACTTATTTTTGTAACCTATGGTACGCTGATGAGTACATAGTATGTCGATATCATAAATTTGAGTTGCTCAATAAACTCTATATTGGCGAAATATTGCATTACCGGTTTATTCTTCGTTATATATATATCACATCCTGCAATCATATCTTCCTACAAATACAACAGAGAGATAGAAAGAGATTGCGAGACGGGGGGGGGGGGGGGGGGGGGAGCAGGGAGGGAGATGCACTGGTGTAGATGTGTGTTTAGCATGCATGCATTTGATCAAAGAATTGACTAATCTTCACATCCCACTATGATTGATGTTCACATTGACTTTCACAAATAAGAATACTACTATCACAGACAAAGATGTTGTAGAGTGTTATCAAAATATGACATAGGAAAAGAGAGTTATGGGAAATTCTTAGAGTCTGTGCATACATATAAAAAAGCAAAAATCATACTGGCCGCTGGCACACATCCTAATTACATAAGGTGAAAAGGGAACTATTTTCCACATTCTGCCACGCTCAAAGCGTCTGATGAAAGTAGTTTTCATCTTATGAAGAATCAACCGACCTTGAAATCATCTCACTGCCATCACAAGTAAGGCCCTCAATTTATGGGTACGACAATGTTATAAAAGTGGCATTAACATTGCAAGCAAACAGACGCCTTAATTACTTTTCAGACTCAAGACATCCTTCGGAAGTTGCTAGGCAACTACCTTCACGTTCCCTGACAAACCCAAAACAAACATTCCATCTCCAAAGTGCATGATTTGCTTTATAAAAACTCTGACAGTAGTTTGCCATGCTTTTCAGAAATAATTTTGCCAATGCAAATGCTCATCATTGAAAATTTATTCCAGACAATCCTCCCAGGGGCAGCAACGCCTCACCATTCCACAATAAAGCCCCGTTTTAACACAGCCTTTCAAACCAGAGTTACCTCAACAACATCCAGGCAATCCTTTTTTTAACCCTGCCTGTTAAGACGGTCCAAGCAAAGCGTTGCTTGGACATTGTTGCCGTAATACTTTTGCAAAATTCTGCCCTAGCCAGCTAGGGTAAATTACCCCTACATCGCCTAAACATTACCCTGACATCACCCCAACATGACCGCGACAACCCTTCTCATGGTAACATTCCAATGATGCACTCAACACACGTGCAATAGTCCAGACATGATGACATATTAATTTTTGGTGGACAAGGATCTGCTTTATCATTTCATAAAGCAAGTACTGAATACACATCATGTCATTCAAGCAACAGTACAATTACAACTACCGGTATCTTGTACCTAGTGTACACTCTGTACCTTGTGTGGGTGATTCCCACTAGTGCCCTCAATGTGTAATTATGAAATGTGTAATATTTCATGCATACCCCCTTTTGCAAAGTGGGACTTGTAAGACAATTTCGCACATGGTTAAATTCACAGTAAAGAAGCACAGTGACATATTGGGAAATAGACCTACTGTACGGTGCTATCCCTCTTCATGAGAAAATTTAGCAATATCCCACCTTGGAGATAATATACATGTGTACAGGGCATTCGTATTATTGGTGACAATTTTTGTTAATTTTGCAAATTCATGTAATTGGCAAATTTAAAGACAGCTTAAAATTTTCCATGTACTTTTACTTGAAACCTGTACATGACTCATTAGTGTTCCATTATCATCCCCTTATAGTAAATTGCTTGGTTAGCCTCAATTACAGACTTTAATATGCAAAAATCTTGTCATTATTACCCACATCAAGCTTACAGTTGTTACAGGCACAAAGCTCTGAATGCTATTTCCCCTTTAGTTGCGTTATTGTCTCAAATGAGACTTAACAGATAGATGTAAAGTGTGTGGTGCCATTGGATTGATACCCTGCCAGGAAACTGGTCTAAGCAGAATACAAACAGGGAGGTGCGTAGCACCTCCCTGATACAAACATAGAGTAATGGTGTATACCACACATTCGTCCATAAATCATGCTACTGGATGTCGAGCAGGGATTATGACTGAGGTGCCGGTCGACACAGCCACTCTGAGAGAGTGGCTGGGGATGACGATGGAGCTACATGTATACACCTAGTTGGCAATCAATACTGGATGGGATGTGGCAGGGATACTGGCAGTTGGTAAAGCGTTAACGCAACCATTATTAGGGTATGGGAGCCATCAGAGCGGGCCGGAAATAAAAATGAAAACATGACAACAACAACAACGACAGAGGAGGACTCCTGGTCTAAGTGGATAAGACCTTCAGCACGCATGCATACAATGTCTGGCATGCCTGCTTGAATGGACGTTAATATTCCACCTGCTCACCATCCTGAGTGTGCACAATGCATGTAATGTAATGCAGGGGGGAAAAAAATCCTTATATTGCATCAGCACACCTCTCTAGCAGGTTAGTGCTGGGAAAAACATCAATGTTACCTTCTCAAAAAGGAAATTCTGCCCTCAAAAATGGAGATTTCTGAGGTTCAAGCTACCAGTACATTGTAGGTGTAATTATACACACCCTGGAAACCAAAAAATAAAAGCAAGTTTAACATATATATGATATGCATTTACAATTGTGCTTTTTCAGCAAACTCCATATGAAGTAGATTGACAAATTCAATCTTAAACTTTATTGATCTCTGTAGTATACATGGTAATTTCATCATCAAAATGGAAATCCAACCCTTCTCATCTCTGAGACTGCCCTGAAAACATGTGGTATTAAACAGTTGACAATTTATATATCATTTCTAATACCAATATGTATCATTTTTATCTATGTTATGTCATTAATTTCCATTCCTATGGAATAAAAAACATGCAAATACATGACCACTATTGACAGATTTCACAATCAGCGAATCTGACAATATGCTTGCTCAAGCATGCTTGAAACATCTAGGCCAAGTTCGCTTAAATTTGTTACGTCAATAAACATCCAAATCTTTTCAAATAATTTTTTCCTCGCTTGACAAACAGTTCCTCAAACTCCAAATTACAAGCCAAACAAAATCTAACTGAATTACGTCAACAACTTGAATACAAGGCATTCTCCAAAATCACAATACCCTTGCTGAATGCAGCAAACTCATGATGAAAGAACGTACACACCAATTTTTAAATCTGCTTCCCATCACTTTCACTTCGGGTGCCACACCCAAGTCTTTGATATATACAGTATGCAAGTAATTGTGCTTTTGAAAAATCACTCTCAAGATATTACAAATACTCTTGGAAAACCATTGATGGATGACATGGCGCAAAACTGCGCTTGAAATAAATCATCTTCTGACATTAAACACAATCTAATGAATACTATCAAAGAATTTTGGGTGGTGCTGTAAAAGCTGTTGTTTTCACATACAGATATTTTCGTGAATGAGGACGTCACAGACATATTTGTGAGATGCTGTTTTTGTGATTTAAGACTGAGGCTAATGTAAGTGCACCGACGTCCATCTAAATATGATGTGATCAATATGAGGTGGAGATATTTTCATGTGTTGTTAAATTCGCAGCCCAACAGTGGTACACGAATCACAAAAAAATCAAACCTTCATTACCTTCTGTAAATAACAGCTTTCACAGTATTTGACATACAGATGGTTGTAAAGGTTTGTTAATTTCATGGAAATGTACTCTACATCACAATGGAAGAATGATTGCGGGAAATTAATAAACTGGTCAAATACACTGATGTTTTGGCCTTCGTGGTATGAAGTATAATCGCAAATTGTCCTGATTGGCACATAACACTGCTAAATATTCAGAGGGTTTGAGACAATGCAGTTATCTGCCAAATATGGTCCAAAATAATTCTGATATTGACAACAAAGACTCTTTTTGTTCGTTTTCTTCTTAAAGGGTTTATTTCATAATAGATTTCATCTGGAAGAACCACAGCAAGTTTGAATGTAGACGTGCAGAAACAAGGCACAGAGATACTCATGTTTTTAACCATAGCTCTAAAATTAGCATCATCTCACAGTAAGGCGAATCAAACTACAACCCTGCATAACATACCCTTGTACGTAGCTCAACCACACTACTATCATATTAGACACGCTCACAGAATAATGCAAGAATCATTCCGACATTCAGCATGATGAAATGGTTATAGGAAAAAGCAACCACTCCACATCATTTTTCAGTACGTTCAGCATTTTTGTAAAGGCACATTTTGTTTACTCCCTTGCTCATAAAAAAGCAAATCTGTGGAAAGTCATTTCCACTTGGTATCTGTTGAGTGCTATCAGTAAGGAGAGAAAAATCAAAAGAGGGGAAATATAAGGCAGAGCTTCCAATCATTCACTGCTGTGCTGGGAGGCATAAGTAAAATGCATGCTGGCTTTAAAGCAGTTTCTCAGAAATTCATTTTTGGCATTTGTAGAATGCTATCAGTAATGAGAAAAAATTCAAAAGAGGTAAAACATAAGGCAGAGCTTCTATGTACAAACACACTGTTGTTGCTGTGCTGGGAGGTATAATTATGCAAGCTGGCTTTAGGCACTTTCTCAGTAATTCATCATTGGTTTTGGAATATTATTCATGATCATGGGAGCAGTATAGATGGTGCTGGAATGAAAAGTAGGGTAGAGTTCATGATGGATAAGAAACAAAAATCAATCATGTGCGATGTACTACTAGAGTCTAGCAACTTTCTTTGAAAATTGACTCCTGCACTCATGTATGGTATCATAAGATTCCTATGATTTTGTAACACCAGCTACACATTGGCTCGACTTTCCAATGAATTCTCTCGGGGAACTGCTGGTCAATTTCGCTGTCCAGTCAAAACAAACCAGGCGTAATATCGAGCACACACGGTACACCTTGATTTTGCACGCTACTCAAAATGCCACGCAAAGGGCATGTTTGGACAAAAGTTCACGGAAACTTGGGAGGAGAAAGAATCGTGAAACCTTCTTGTGGTGAGTTTCTGGTTTACTCGAGAGAACGAGGCATGGATTTGCATGTGCGGGCACGTGATAACAGCTTTGGGCAGATTGTGCGTGAGGAGGAGATTATCATGGTATAGCTCCGTGATTTGACAACAAGATTACAGTAATTGAGGGCAACAGGGCCCAGAGGCAGAATAATGCCTGGCCAAACCAGCTGCTTCTTTGTTCCAAGGAATAACAAGCTTGACAATGACATAGACACACACACACACACACACACACACACACACAAAACCCACCTGTTTCTTCACTAGGCTAAATCAACTTATCCATGTAAGATGGGGGGAAACAGAAGTATATTTTACAAGGTATGATGACATATTTTAATTTGGTCATTTACGGTTGTATTTCATTATGATTCTCACCGAATGCCATACATCATTCAACATTGCCAATTTGACTGAAAGTTCACATTTTCACTATACATGACTAATTTATATTTCATCATGGTAGGCTCAGCTTATTATCTAGTACTGACACTCATAAGTCTGAATATCATCAATCTACAATGTAGCTCACATTACATTTAATACACCAATATACCAAGTTTTCACATGAAAATTGCATGAACACAGTACACAGGCTTTCACTGTTCATGGCACAAACAGCAAAGTCAAGCATACTTAAGCAGCTGAGCTGGGTTTAGTGTTGTTGTTGTTTTTTCTCTCTCTCACAATGGTCCATTCAAATTCTGATCTACAGTATCTTCCTGACGTATATGACGTTCATACTATTTCATGGTTGATATTACTTCATCATTAGTTGGTAGAGTTCCACCAGCCCCCCTCCCCACCCCATACTCTTCAAGAATGATACTGACAATGCCTTGCATGAGAACTCTCGCATGCATAATTGTCATAAAGTCAACTAAACTGGGTGGTCAGATTTTTGTGAAATTAGAAATATACATACATCTACAGACTAAAACAACAGCAACAAAAAAACAATGAATTCATTGAAAATACATGCACACAGTCATAAAGATGATTTTTTTAAATAGTTTATATATATCTGTTGATTGTTAGCATTATGGCCTAAGAACAGAAAAGCGGGAATGAATTGTTGTGCTGAATCAGCAGGGGAAAAAAAAAAAATTTTCCTTGAATAGTCAGATATTGGTGCAATACCAATTCAAATTCATCCAAAGGGAGGGCCAGGAGGTCAATAACATAACATTAACATGAGAATATTTGCTCGAGCAGCATCTAATGACGAACACTGTCTACTTCCATCAAATCAAGGTACAGTGTATAAACCAAATTACTGCCCTTTCAGATCGCAGCAGAAAACGAACATGTGACCTTACTACATGATGTATTAGTCATGCCTGCAAATGATTTTCCATGCACCTCAACCACATGTAAAAAGATATTATCCTCTGCATTATGGAGCATTTTCACAAATTACAGATCATTATATTGCTTTGATCCTCTCGGGGCTGAATAGCTACAGACTTCTAGAACTGTCTCACCAAAACAATAGGTCCATATCTGGAGTAGATTGTGGAGATGAATAGTCTGGCATGTGGATTAGATTACCCACAGCCTAAGAAATTACCACATTTACACAGTAATTGGATACTACAGTTATTGGATACTACAGTCATCATTATGAGGCTTTCAAGAACTGCGCTCCATCATGGCCTCTGCAAGCCCGCCCACCCCCCCCCCCCCCCCAGTCCTTTCCTCTTGCAGTGGAATAAGTTGTCATTAAGGCCTCATTACGACAGCAAATGGATGGTATTCTTAAGATGCTATTTGTCTGCATCAGCCGCTACAAAGTGCCTGACAGATGAAATTGATGGGCCCTACTCTTGGAGGCTTGATCTAGATGGGTAATATCCCCACCCTATTAATCACCATCTCTCCGCATTCCGTGTGGAAGAACATCCTGCTGGAGACACTGGCGGCAACAATTCTCCCTATCGCATATAAATGCAACAGCTCAAACAGCAGCCACACAATAACATCCATTAAACAATGTGTCAACAAAGCTGTGCCGGTGCAGAGTGCTAGCTCTATTTGATAGTACAAAAAAAAAAAACAACAACATGGAGCACTATCTCTATCTCTTGTATTGTTATAGATTTCTCAGCGATTGTTACATGTTGAGAAAGGAATGAATTTATAAACTCTGAAAATGCATTTCTACTGTGAAGTGGCAATGTTTTCAAAGAGTCATGATAAAAAGGGAAAAAAATTGAGGCAATTACTGCATAATACACTCTGCTTCTGCCTGCTGCACAGTACAAATGTAACTCCGCATTCCCAGAAGTGCACCAATCGATACCGAACGCGTGACCCCACTTGACCTCTGCGTGTTGCGCGTGGGTTGGTTAAGATCACCTCGTTCATTTGCACACAGCGTCAGTCCACCATACATCGTTACGGACCCGAACACTTTTGAAGAAATGCTTACATTTTATATGTGATAGGGAGAATTGCCTTATCACCATAGTCTTCCAGACAAATCCAATACTGATTACATTATACAAGGCCTCAGCCTTTCTGGGACTCTTTATACATGTAGGCTGCCTAATGTTTTGCTTGCTAATAGCACTTGACTGATCTGGTTTTGCTATCTTACATGTATCTTACAAGAAGTGATCTTTACCTGGTGAAACATTTGCATATAGACAGTTCTGTCGGTTTGCAAATTCATCACGTTCATGCATTGCATGAACCTGACACATTTCGAATATCAATGGTGGAAAAAGACAGGTTGGTTCACAGAGAGCCTTAAAAGGTACATTTTCCCAAATAACTCTCTGTGCTGATGAAGAGTTCTTTTTCAGAAGGTGCTAAATCCACTTTTAATTGTAAGGAGAAAAACATGATTTTTTTTTTTCACAAGCTTCTTTTCAAGAAAACAGCATGAATATGCTTGCCGAAATGGGCCACATACACTGTACATACCCAAGAAAGAATGCATGGTGCACCGTGAAACCTTCCACCACTCAACGTTCTACTGCCACAGAAACCTTCAAATATTTCATCCCACATACATTTCCTCCAACTCACCAAGCTTTCTTCTTCTGATGTGGCACAATATTCCTGGTTGTTGATGTTTGTTGACTATTGCTAGTCACCTGGGGTGAGCCACGAGGGGTTGGCATCTTTCGCCCATTTTTTGTGTGGGTAGGTGGACAACTTAAACAGGGTTAGCATCCCGCTTTTTGACATGAATGAAGTGGGATCTTTTCCATGTGCGAGTCTTGACTGACACCAACATGAGATTTCCATTTTATGTCCTATCTGAGGGAAAGAGTGTTTTGCCTCTCAAGGGGACAGTGCGATTAAGCACAACATTGCGTAGCTAGACTCTGGAATCGAACCCGAGTCATTTGAGTTGGGAGGCAGACGCCCCATCAGCAGAGCCAAATCACAGCCAACTTACCAAGTGCTTCATTAAATATTTTTATGTTCATTGAATCTACACAAACATCACAGGGGAAACTTCAACTGTAATAACATGGTGTATCTACACCTCTTCTCTAGGCATTCTACCCTCTTACCAAGACTCTGCTTACGAAAGCAGTAATCTGTAGAAAGGATTGGAGAGATCCATCTTTCCACATTCCCAGGTCCATGCTCACTTTGAGCAACTTTGCTAAAGTTGTCCCTCATGGCTGCCAAACCAACTAATCTATTGGGATGGATACAACTTTTCAACCCCCCTCCCCCTTTCCTTTTAGACATTGACAAGTTTGCAGGAAACAGTAGGGGGATAGGATAACATTTCATACAGTAATCTGTAGATAGGATTGGAAAGATCTACAGTACTTTTCCACATTCCCAGGTCTGCACTCACTTCGAGCGACTTTGCTAAAGTTGTCCCTCCTGGCATGCAAACCAACTAATTTATGGAGATGGATACATACTTCTCTTGACAGAAATTTCATACCTCAAAACTCTTCTCCCCCCCCCCCCCCAACTTAGATGTTTGTTTGTACATGTAGGAGACAGTGTAAAGATGGGATCAAGTTCCATCTCAATTCCCAGAAAACTTGCGACAACCACACGAACAGCCAAAATCATTGCGGATTCATTTCTCAAGCAAACATCAAGCTCTTTGAGACATCGGATGTGTATACATGAATTTCTAAGTGACTTGTAAGGCAGCATTTGAGTGCCTCAGGCCTCAGGTAATTTTTCTTGGTTTAACAATATATATGACAGAAATGCAAAGCCACACCCGAATCCTGCATCCTTCTATATCGTTCTCTCTGAGCTCCCTGTCTATTCTCTCCTTCTCTCTGTCTCTCTATATAGTATATAAAAATATAGAAAGATATAGATTTATAGATATATTTCTCTTCTTTCTCTATCTCTATCAATCTCTCTTTTTCTCTATCTATCTCTATATATATATATCTATCTATCTCATTTTTTTCTCTCTCCCTCTACCTCTCTTTCTTTCAATCTATCTATCTATCTATCTATCTATCTATCAATCTATCTATCTATCTCTTTCTCTATCTCTATCTCTGTAATGGCCTCTACCTCTATCTCGTTCTATGTAGACCTGTCTCACTTTCAATGATTTCCATACTTGTATTCCTTTGGCTGGCTCTTCAGCAATTTTTTGTATTGTTTTTTATTTGTTCGGGTTTTTTTTTTACTTGGTTTAGTAACATAATGCACTACCTGCTCAACTGTTACTAACTGGTGTGCTCATTGGCGGTTTCCATGGAGACTTGATTAACAACGATAAAGCTTTCCGCCTTCAGTAAAGGTCAGGCTAGTGTTGAGAGGCTGAACCGTCATTGATGTGCTCAGCTCTGCTTTTGCTGCTCATCCAGAGTGAATGGATATAGTCACAGGCTCATCTACAGATATCTTAAATTTTGTATTTCTTCCAAAGCGAAGTCTATACAAATACTGATCACATATTTTCTCACGATTTCCAGCAAATCATTTCAAAAGACAGGATTAAATTTAAGAACATTCTTAGAACAATTAATGCCCTTTACAGAATACTCTCCTTTCATAGTCTTCTATGGATGCTGCCATGAAAAGACGCCTACTTGAACACACAGACATGGACAAGTGAGGTACAACACAACTTGAAACTAACTCTTGTACTTCTAACTCTAATGAGTGGACATCCAAACTCTTGGAAAGTACTCTTCTTGAACAGTGATCCCCAAGAGACTCTTTAGAATACACTAGTGATGCACTGGTAAAGCGATATACAGAAAAACAATACCGAGCCAAGGCCTGTCATGAGTAAACAGCACAGACGAATATATTCCGTTAATACCTACAGTGGCTCACAGATGGGGAACTACAGAGATTGCATATAAATCTATATGCATCTATAGCCAGCCATTAGGCATGGTCAGAGACTGAAAGCAGTATTAAAGTGGTAATACTAACCAATCCCTGGGGGAACAGGCAAGCGATAGAGCTACCAAGCCGGGGATGGTGAAAATACTTTGCTTGCAATGGTCGTCAATTGCTGCATATCGGTGCGACACTCTTAAAAGAGACCTAGGCACCAAGAATCGGTCATTACCCCCTCCATCCTCCCCCCCCCCCAACACACACATGCACATTCAAAGAAAACACTAATGGAGAGGTCAAAACCACATAAAGTCCTCAGGGGTTCTTAGAAACTTACCAAACTACTGAGATTTTCTACTTGATTGTAACTGCTTCAAAATGAGTGATTACCGTCTTCTTGTTATTGTCCCAATGCTGCCTCATTAGCAGCACAATTTATGATTACCCTTACAATAAGAATATTTTCAATCGCTCACACACATTTCCACCTGCCCTTGCTAGCAGCAAAATGCAAAAACACATTAACTTCTATTAATTCTTATTCTAAAAAATAAGATGCACAAACATTTGTTTTCTGATTTCTTTTTTTCATAGATAATCAAAAAGTCCTTTCAGATGAAAAACAAAGTTTCTAGAGATATAATGCGCTGGAAAATACTCTATATTAATATATAATATCTACAAAAATATGATCTTCTCCATGGAAGGCAGATTCAAACAGTGTTTAATACAAATAATAATATTGATAAAATTTACTTTGAACTCATAACAAGCACATACAATATGCTCGAACTGCACATTTTGAAAAGGGGGAAAACAGGATTGGGTGTCAACTTGTTGAATTACAATTACCCAGAAAACATTTTTCACGTACATGGTCACTTTATGTTGCTATATTCACATCTTCTCTTGATTATATGGCATGTTCACTCTTCAGTGTAAACCCACAGCCTACATGCACACGAACCTGGTGGATTTTTAAAGATTTTGGAGTACACAGGTTTATAGTAATTAGCACAAGATATACACCCAAGCACATGGTCCCAAATTTCATCACTCACCATAACCCACATGCTTCTGAGGCATACTGAGTGCACTATACAGTAGGTAAATTTTGTACACCTGTAGGGGTGCCACATATTTCATTGTGGCTTCATTTTTTGCAAATTCCACAAATCAACTGATACATTTGCAAACACAAAAGCACACAAAATATTGCCCATTATATTACATGAGTGCCATTGAAAGTAATCTTGAAGGTGGAAAATTTCTATCTTCAGGTTCTTGTACAGGGCTGACATTTACAATATATATATGTTCATATGTGTTGAGCACTCTGTTGCTATAGATGAGTCTCCTTCAATAAACTTCACGCCTCACAAAACTATTCAATGAGTCCAAGTTTGCAAAACCGTTAATGTGCTCATTGACTTTACGCCATATAAAGTATATGATACAGATAGAAGACAACCAAATAATGGGATGAAAAGAAAGTTCTACAATTAGATATCGCCACTGCAGTTTAAAGGTCCTGTTTACCTTTGGGAGCAGTGATTTAAGAAATGTTCAAGATATCAAATTTGATGCATATGTGTAGGTCTGTTTATCAAAAAACATCCTACCACATAAAATTTTCGCAATAAAGCCTAAAACATAAGGAGAGATCAGTGCTTTTCTCAATAAACCGTAACTGTAGACGGTTAAGTCTGGTAACATTTTTATTATAACTATTGTTCACATTTTGTATATTTAACAGCGCTAAACATCAAGTATACAAATTCAATTTTTTACAGTGGTTGTTTCTATCCCTAACTCACATTTCAGAACTATTTTAAAGCACTAATGTTGGGTATTTGTTTCATTGGCAATATTATGCCTTAACCCGTTGAGGACGGACTGATTTCGCTACAACATGCACTTCCAAAAGACACCTGCCTGAGTATACTCGGGACTCGTCCTCAACGGGTTAAACACAGGTCTAAAAGATGGACCTGTCCTAGTCCACTATTAATGTCTTTATCAAAACTCAAAGTGGGTGCTTCCAGTTTTGCTGTTTAGTTCCTCCTCTTCTTTCCCTCATTTTTTTTTTTTGGGGGGGGGGGGGGGTTGAACAGTACTTTTCTCTCATTTCTTGCTCTGTGAATCTCTTGACTTATCACTTTTTTTCAGTTTTCCTTATGTTTTGATTGTCATGTGCAAATAGAATTAATTTCCCTAGGTAACTACAAGAATCTTCTTTTGAGTGTGTGTGTCTTTTTTTCTTTTGACATAGCAGTTCCTTCTATTTTGCATCATAACTATTTCCTTTAAAAAATATCACTTGAGTGTATAGTCTCATTCCATGTTCTACATGTTTTACTTTTTACTCTTCTTATTTCTATACGTCTACATACATGAACAGGCACACAAATTTAAAAAAATGCATAGTATATACATCAATAAAATGTACAGTGGTTGCATTACTCCCAGCCATATTCCAGACGAAACACATCCAATTAAGAGGGAGTGCTCTTTCTGCAAATGTCTCTGTGGTTGAGTTGACCCTTTCAAATGCTGTGCTCTCAACGCGACACCCACAGCTCGCAGCACGCTGGCAGGCAACACAACCATTTACGCGGCGGAGAAAGAGTGACAGCGTCATGATCACTGGAGTGTGCACTTTCGGCTCCACGGCGTCGTTGGGGAAGATATGATTACTTTCACAGTTGGGACTCGCCATCTACAATGATATTGCCCGTTATGCCTATCACCCCGGAGTACTAAGTACACCCACACGCACGGGTGTAAGATATATTCAACATATGTTACAACATTTCTATCGTAGAACTGGAGCGTAGGAAGCATAATGCACAAACCACAGGTCACATGTATTTTGCAGGCTCCAATCATTTTGCCCACTGTGGTTGGCTCGGAGGCTTGCCACTCAAACCTTCTCTGGATCACTTTCACTAATTGCCATCGCTATTGAACATGATATTCTGGCTCCTGGCAATGATGGGTGTCTTTATGTAAGGAAACCATTTTTTTTCTTTTTTTCTTTTTTAAGTGTGACTTCAAACAAATACTTGCATCCTCACATCAAATTACAAGTCCATGCAACATTGTGTTGTAATGCAGCCTAACAACAATGACTTTGTGGTAAGACTGCAGTTCTTGACCAAAGCAATTCATTTTTCTGTGATTCAACTCATTTAAAGCAGTTCATTTTTCTGTGATTCAACTCATTTAACTTTCTCAAGTACCTGCATGCTGTCAGTGTTTCTAGCTGGGCTGCTGCTTCATCTATTTCATTCGATCACATTTTTCTTTGAAGAAAATTGTACTTCATAGACTTTCATGAGCCAACAACTTAAGAGCAAGATATGAGAGACATGTAGCTTTTCATATCCACATCAGATGAACTACTTGAGTGCAGATAGATGTTAACAAGCCCTTTCAGATTTGCGGAAGAACTCCTTGGTACATATCAAATTCTGAAAGCAAAGTGGAATCATGTTTCTACTGATTATGTATACATAATATATGATTATGTATACATAATATATTACAAATGGTACTTTGATAATCACTGATTGACTGAATCAGCAGGTGACTTCTATTCAAGAGGAACATGGTTTTTATTCTACTCTGCCCTTTTGCTGTGATATTCTGAAATATTTTTAGGCTTTGCACCGGGTCCTCCCAATTATGCAAAGTGTTCATTCTCCCATTTTTCCAGTTGGGTTTACTTTAATTTGTTCCACTTTGTCGCACTATTTAGAATCTATTTGTCATTTATTGATATAAAGAAATGCATTTAAAAAAACAACAACTGAAGTATAACACAGTGCTATTTAAGCCTAAACAGTACACCCCAACACTTGAAGGATGCTAAATTTGATAAATATGAGAATTGTGAAAATGTAGTGCTCATACCTACAACTGTCCATTATCTTCTCCCCACCTGAAACTGGATGTGGAGGTACATTGTAGTCAGGTCATTAGTGCATACAACTATAACCAATGACCAAAATGAAATCTTTGCCAAATACTTCTAAAATTTACAGCCAAGAGTGGATGACTTGTATGATTACGACAAATGTCCTCAAACACACTGGGTTTCTCATCAACATGGAAAGTTTCTATGGCTGCGTTTATCTGAAAACTTTCTGAGGCAGAATCACAATCCTATAAAACGCGTTTTAGGCATTTTCAGGGGTTAGATAAACACAAACGCGTTTAGAAACACCGTTTTGAAATGCCTTTCAAAGGGCATTTTGAAACACGTTTGAGACCACGATCGCCATTCTGTGAGTAGATAAACGCTATGCCGTTTTGAAACTCGTTTATATCTCGAGGTCAAATCCCAGCTGTTTCCGGTTGTGCTCTCTACCCATTATTTGTGTGTGACTGAGGAGGCATGTTTGCTGGTATGCAGTTGACCTTTACTTCCCGGGTCAAACAGCACAAAGCAGCTACGCAGTGACAACATTCGAATCGTGATTGTATGATGGTTAGATAAACGCAGCTCCCCGAGAATTGCGTTTCAAACCACATTTGCAAACACCGTTCCAAACGCGTTTGAAACGTGACACTCTCTCTCAAGTTAGATAAATGCAGCCTATTTCAATCTTTGCCAACTAACACTGGCGTGTGATCCGCATAATGGATCAATTCCTAATAGTGTAAATTAGACCCAGCAATTTTTGAGTGCACGGAACTTCTGTGAATTTCACAAGGAACCAAGATTCTTAAAACAGTAAAATGCATGCGATCTTTTATTTATTTTTTTTTTACTACACAATGCATTAAATGCAGGTGGCAATTTGAGGGAGTTTCATGCTGCGAAAATTAAGGCAGTGGACTCCAATTTGCAAAAGTTCCATGCCGCGAAATGTTTTTGGTTTTATAATATCTTGTCTTCTCAATTTCCTGTCAACAAGTGTGGTGGTGAATGCCTACAGGTTTTGGGTTTGTTCTTTTTTCACCTTGCCCGATAGGCAACATTACAAAAACAATAACAAAGTGTCTGGACACTCACAGCATGAGCATGCATTAACCACTGACAGTGTGCATTAACCACTGACAGTGTGCATTAACTTGTTGACAAGTTGTTTCTTCCTACTCACGAGATGAGAAGCAATGTCATCAATTCAAATGGAAAGGGAGAGGGTGATTTTACAGACTGGCAATTCCAAATGTGGCTGTGGTGTCACTAAGTATAGATTACTGGCATTTGTGTAAAAAGCATCTCAAATAAAAAGAGGGTGGGAGGAATTAAGTACGCAAAGTTTGACGCCTTCAAAAACCTGACATCAAAGTGCACTTGTATTTGACATCATGTATTCACACACGATACACTTACTTGGTGGAGTGTGAAGTTAAGGAATCTTCACATTTTGTCCTTTTATTAAGTTGCTCTTGTTGTTGATGATGATGATTTCTATGTGGATTGGGGTTGTTTGTTTTGTTTTGTTTTGTTTTTGCACATTGCAAAGTGAATATAACACCCTTTGGAAAATAGTGTCGCCTTTTTTACCTCCGCCAAGGGAGGAGGTTATGTTTTCGTTACCGTAAACCGGGGTGGCTTTGGACAAATTTGAATTATTTTTATTAATATCTTCATTAAGAACAAAGGAATTCTGGGGTTAATGTGGGGGTTAACAAGTACTAATAAAGAGGATATCGTGCCATATAGAGACTTCTTCAGTTTATTCTATTTTATCTTAATTTTTTTTGGTCAAAGTTTGTCCAAAGTGCCCCCGGGGTTCGGGGTAACTTTGGACAACTATAGACACCTTATCAATATACCCTGCAGGATTGTAGAGTGTCCAAGAATAAACTCCCTATGGGGGTAGTTTTGACTACTAACAAGTTTTTTAAAAAGTTTTAACAACTCTAACATGTTGAAATGTTTCAGAACAACCAGCAAATACGATTTACAAAATACACATTAATGAATTATACATTGTGTATGGTGGTTTTTAGAAGCAAAATTCTGCACTAATGAACATGTGAAGAATTTCAGTTTAAAGAGGCATTCACAGATATTTGCTTGCACAATTTTTTCAAGATACTAGTACTAGAATTACTGGTACCCCTACATTTGAAAATTTGAATTTTCAAAAAACCTAGATATTTATTATAGTTTAGAACAAAAATGAAAAAGGATGCTACTTAAACAAGGCACTGCATGAATTTTCTTGCAATTAGGATTGTAAGCAACTTTGATCACATGGATAAGTGAGGTATTGTAGTATGTACATGTACCATCATTGAGTTGTAAAATTCTACAGATGTTAATAAAGTAAACTACTATTTAAATGGGTCATGGATAATTTTCATGTCATTTTAAAGAATAATTTGGGGTTTTACCCCAAGAAATGCATGTACACATGAGGTTGGCTAGATTCAAGTACCGGGGTATGTAGTTTCGTAATTTTCTTTGAATGTTGTTCATTGTAACTTTAGGTCAGTTTGAAATATTTGCAAAATAACACATCTTTATTTTTTTTAAATGCCTTTGGAAAGAAAGAACTAACTGTGTCTACTGGAAACACAAGGTTTTTATTGGCCCTAGTTATCACAAATTTAAAACCAATGTTTATTGGAAATACAAGGTTTTCCTTGCCCTAGGAATCACAAAAGTAGAACCAAATACAGGAAATATTTGCTTAAATTCTTGGACCTACACGTAGGTTCACAAAATGAAAACCAATGTCTACTGGAAATCTTGTGTGCCTGTGTGCCAACTGTTCAGTCTGTTACACAAAGTCCCTCTTTTAACATTTAATTCTGCGCATGCTTTCCTGATCAACATTCCATTTTTGCAAGCTTTCACAGCATCTTTCATACTTTCTTCTGAAGAGTTTCTATAGTCTCTTGACCCAGATCGTCTTTTACATGATCTCCCCATCCTAACTAACTATTTTATCTGTAAAGGAAAGAAAAAACATTGCATAGCCGTCAAACATTTGGTACTTTTGTGGTGTCCAAAGTCACCCCGTAAGTGACTTCAAATCCAGGGGTGAAATTGGACATGACCTATTTTGAAATTTGTAAGGATGGTCAGGTATCCTGAGTATACAGGTGGGTTCATGACCACTTCATGTTCACCATCCAACAAATAGGCTTGAGCTTCCATAGTTCTGTATTCCTAGAGTACCAAAAGTTCGACAGCCACAAAAATCAAGCATTCCATGGACCCTGCAAAGAAAAGCCCCAAAAACATATAAGGTAATGCAATATACAAGAGAAGTGCAGTCATTCAAATATTCACATATTCCCCTTTCATATCCTACAAAAATATTTTCAGAAAAACCAACAGCAAAACAAATGTAAGTGAAACAATCTTTTTTTTCTGAACTGTCCAAAGTCACCCGCCTGTCCAATGTCCCCCCGGTTTACGGTACCGTTTGTTTGATTGTTTGTCTGTGTGCAAAATAATTCTAAATGCTGAGCACGGATTTGGATGAGATTGCAGGAAACGTTGAGAATGACACAAGGCACAGATGATTAAATTTGGTAGTGATGAAAAAATTTTTTATGGATTTTATAAAAGATTTTTGATATTTTGGCAGGTAGGATCAATGAACTTGGAAGTTCAAGCAGTGCATTTTTTACGTTTTCATACGCGCACTAAAGTGCATGCTCTAGTTTCTGCTACACAGGGAGACATACGACGCGCAGCTGAGGGTTTATGATGTAACAAAGGCTTCTATATTGGGATATCAGGCTATTTTTCACAAGGCATGCATATGGGTGAAAATCACTCAATGTCAATCGAAGAGCAAGATCATTGGTGGGAAAGTATAGCTGCTTGGGGAAGGTCTGGGCTCTCAGAGTGCTTTTTTAGTTTTTAAAGAATTTCATTTAAACTGTCAGCAAGTTTAGTTCAAAGGAGAAATTGTGACAAGGCAGTGTCATACTTTAACCGGCGAAATATTTCAATCAGTGAAGAGTCACAATTATCAGTCATCTTTAAAAACATACAAACTGCACTAAGAGGAGGCTGCAGAGAATTCCTTGAAGTGGGTTCTTGTCTGGCATGTGGGCACTTTTTGGCCAAGCATGATATGGTCTTAACCTGTTGTCAAGGGCTACTGGACATTGAATGGGTTAACGAATTGGCACACTATGCAGTCAATGACTTCTGTATCAATTTCAGGCTAAAGGGACAGAGAAATTTCAATCTCCTTCTTATACCGCCCACAGTGCCAACTGATCGGCTGCAATCATCTTTCAGCACTGCACACAATCCCTTTAAATCCTTAATGTCATAGAACACGGCAAGGGGTAGTATGTCAGCATCATACACAATGCCCATTATCCGTGGGCAGTACCACTTTTCTTGCTGGATGATTACGGGTGCATTTATCAACTCATGAACTGGCGTAGAATTTAGGTTTTTCAATCGACTTCCAGAGAGATTTGGGCAGATGATCAACACCAAGCTGTTTTGATTATGGGGTAAGAAATGAAAAAAAAAAAACAACAACCAGAGCAATCTAAAATACATTTGAGCCAGAAACACGTTCTTGCAGAGATGACAAAACGCAAAGTCATTTTGAAATGCATTTAAAGCTCGGAACTGTACGCACGCCAACAACATGACCTTTGCTCCTCGAGTAAAACAGCGCAATGAAGTGTCTTCCTCTCTACTCGCAATAGATGATAGATGCAAGAGCTCGAGAAACGCAATCCAGAAGGCCTTTGCAATCATGATGTGATAGTGGGTATTGAAATGAATTTCAAACAAGGGAAAGATGATTAATGCAGCCTTAACTCCATGAATCAGAAATGGGGGGGGGGGGGGGGGAGAAGTCATCCATACCAGACATTTTAGCCAATTTCATCCTCTGTCGTTCAAGGCTGAAATGGACACATGGCTACAACTGAATGACTGTGACGAGCGAGCTGCATCCAACAGCACAGCAAATGGAGATCAATATTTCATTTGATATAGCTCTACGTACTGTGTATCCTCTATGGGAAAAATAAACCCATGGTACTCGCACTGCATTCTGTGAATAAATGAATACCGGAGGGATGGACCAACAGAGGCAGCTACGTCCAGTATGTCCAGATCTGGTCATCAAAATTTCATTTTCCAAGTGCTCTTCTACAGTCCCGTAAACTGTCACAACTCGGGGGAGCAGACAGCCATTGTGAGCAAATCATTGCTCTGCTTTTTAAATATACCAGTGTCTACGAAAGTGCTCACACACCATAGGCATTTATGACCATCAAAACGCTATTATGTACTACAACTGTAATATTCTAGCCCAGCCAATTTGTATTCTTCTCTGAAGTGTACAGACATTCCAGAGATGTGAGACCAACAAGCAGTCAAATTTTTGACATGCCAGTTTTACTCTATCAGAGGAAAATCATCAAAATTGATCAGCACTTACACTATGAGAGGCTCTTGGATACAGGTTGCAAAAGCTGGTGATATTTTACACCCCTTCTGTCGGTACACCCTAAGTCAATATCAGTCTGGGGTTTTGTTTCCTTTCTTTTCCCCCCACAGTGAGATATTCTGTTGAATGCAAATCACCTCTCAAACTCACTTTAAAGTCAGTTCTGCAATATACACATAAACATAATGCTTCAGGCTATAAAGTCCTCCACAGAACGAGTTCCTCCCACACACACACGATGAGATGAACAAACTAAAATCAATACCCTGTAATTTCCTCAAATGCTACCGTTCGGTGACGGCAGCACCGGATGGAGCTTTTTATGCGAGCCAACAGATAAGACTGCAATTAGAGCGAGGTACTGTTTTCTCGTTATCGTACACACCAGCAAATCCTGGTGGCATTTTCAATTTTAACTTGCAGCAAAACTTACCCAAGAATGCAGCCATTTTGCAGTATACAACACGCTTGGTCTCCTTCTACATCCAGTATGCTGGGGAAAGTGTGTGCGGAAAGAACCCTCTCTCGATCATGAATATTAATTGCCATATGGGCACGCTGCCTTCAACACTTAGCGTTTAGGCTGATGGCGCACCACTAGTCTGGCAGATTCAGACCCTATTCAGTGAATCATTGCAACAACATGTCGCCCTACAGAGTTTGCATCAGGGTACTAACTTGACACTACAAATAAACAAATGAGTCTTCCCTTGTCTGTTTGTTAAATTGTTTGTTTGTTTGCCTGCATGCTAACATAAAAAATACCCTACGATGGGAGCAATCTGAATGGGAACAATGCAATCAAAACACTACATGCGGAATATTCCCTAGAACTAGAGCAAATGTATTCTTTCACAACAAAACCAAGACTTTGTATCCAGGAATATCATGAGTATAATGCACATTTGACAATGGGAATCATATGACCAAAACAGCCACCTGAAACTGAAGATTCCAGAATATGCAGCTTTCTAGATCATGGGCTATTACTCAAACTGTTTTAATTTTCTTCTTACATGTAATATGATTAACCTGGTTGTAATATGAATATTCAGTGTCTGATATTTCATCACATCAAGTACTTCCATGTTATGTTAATCAGTACATACCTCCATGTCTAGCTTTTCAATTCATAGTATGTACTTGTACATGTACATTTACAAATGTTACTGAATCACAAATTTTGTAATTTATGAGATGAGTTTGTGTGCATGTCTGTCTGTCTGTCTGTCTGTGTTTGTCTGCATCTGTGGGTGCATGTGTGTGGGTAGGTGGGTGAGTCCATGTCTGTGTGTGTGTATCACTTGCTCTTGAGGTATTGCTTTTGAATGGCTTCTTCCCCACAAAATTTTAGTTTTTCTGGAGTTTAAAGGGACTGTACAGTACTGGTCGAGGGGGTATTCATGTTTTGAACATTCCTACGTGAGATAATGAGAAACCTCTTATGAAATATGAAAAAGTATTTAATTTTAAGAAGGATTCAACATTTATTTGATGAAAATTGGTTTTTAAATGGCTGAGATATCCAAAAAAAAGTGATAATGATAAAAGGCGACAGGCCACACCTTTTATTAGGATCTCTTTGTTTCACCTTGTTTTTGGATATCTCAGCCATGTCAAAACTGATATTCATCAAATAAACTTTTGATACCCTTTGAATTGCATGCTCTTTGACATCTCATAGATTGGTTTCTGAATATCTCGCAAAGCGTTCAAAGCTAAATCCTCACCTTAACCAGAACTGTACACACCCTTTAAGGATTTCTTTTTTAATTACAGTTGGGTATTCACTACCCAGGTTTGTGTTTAACTCTTTTTTCTTTTTCTTTTTTCTTTTTTTTTGGGGGGGGGGCTTTTCTATCTGTTAACGTAATGTCAAGAATTCTTGTTGCTACATTGCAGATATTCAATGCTTTCAAGGAAGCATTATAAATGCATTCATGCCCTTCATCCTTGTCGCATGTAGACTTCAAGATGCCGATCAAATACCAAGTACAGTGTACTTTTCCCCAACTGTTTGCAAATTTGTCAAAAGTACACCAACATGGTACACAAATCTAGCAAACATCATATCTACGAATGTGCAGAGCCTCTGCTGAAGACTAGCGATCTATTTGAAGGGGTGTGGCTTACAACACACTCGATACAATGAAGCATTAAGTGCAGGGTAAGGAATACCTTTGGGCTTTATGAGACTGTACGTAACATATGGTGGTCTAAACACTGTGAAAAAGCCAAACCCACGGGATTGAAAGATGAACTCCTCTGCTAAGTAATCTATTAAAAGGTGGAATACATGTTACTGTAAATAAGGACTACAGAAGGCAATATTCATACAAAATATGGTCTTTTACTCTGCAATTACATGCAATATAGTATGCCACAATGTAGACATCTCATGTTATGGGCCCAGTTATCCACCAGACGGACCAATCTGTTTTATCATCATTCCCAATTTATGTTAACTGCATACCAACAGCAATGGTCAATGTAAAACATCCACTCCATTTGAATTTCCACCCAGACTGTACATAATGACATCAACAGCATTCATATCTTAAGAAGACAAAACAGATACAGGGTACCGTGTATGCAAACTCTCCATTTGTGTACCTGTTTCATGAGGACCATTGAACAATAACTCACCAGCGGAGGAATGGATGGTAAAGTACAATACATTATGCTGTATCTTTTTTTTTTTTAGCAACAACATCATCATTGAATTACACCTCATAAACTCTTCTATTAATCACATCAACTGCAACCCCTGAAGTGGTTGGAGCGACAAAGGGGGGGGGGGTAGATGGGGAAAGTGTTAGATGGGAAGGGGGTAAATGGGGGGGGGGGGGGTTAAGGAGACTATTGTACAGTCAGCAGCTCGCTTGCATGTACTGCAGAATGGCAATAATGCACAACCATGTGTCTGTGGGGAGAACCAACCTCATCCGACAGTGGGATACTAGCTGCAAGTGCTGTATTTATGCAAACTACCCCCTGATGAATTCTGCATCCCTGCCAGCAGGAGATGTCAGCTCTCTACTGTTCCAGTGCATGATGGGACATTGTACAACAGGAAGTCCACCTGGCCTGACTCAATTTCAATGATGATGATGCATTGAGACACAAACATAATGCATCTGTGCTGCCCTACAGTGTGAACAGGGGCATTCAATGCTTTCCATAGCTGCAAGACAGCTTTGCCAAACAGCAGTTCTAGCTAGGGGAAGGGAACATCATATGGTACACACTTCCATGCTTCATTGCTGTGCCATTGCATTTGTTGATGTGATCTCCAATTTGACTTCAGTACATTTTATTCACGGAATATTTCGTGAACATTATATTACAAGGTGGTCTAGCAGAAGAGGCACACTACTTTGTCATAGCACCTTTCACACCGCAACCCAGGAGACGCGCAGCCATTGCCGTCAATCGACCACATTACGGCTGTTTCTCTCCAAGTGGGTTCTGACGTAGGTAATTTGTGAATCTGGGACGTTGACTGCGCTGATTTCAGTGGACTTTGGGGTCACACTACCACAATAAGACAGCATCATTGCACAGTAGGGGACATTTCAGCTTGACATATATTTTCTTGGCAGAATTGAGGCAGATAGAGCTAAAAGTTTTACTGACGCTCAGAAAGCTTTTTTTTTTTTGTACTCAAGAGAGGCCCTAAAATGCATAGAGTACATACACAAAACTAATGCATCTCTATCATACACATCATGTATGACAGGTTTCTCCTTACAACTACACATAGTTGCACACATCCTGTCTGTACATTTATTAATGAAACCTCCGTAATTACCACTGTAAATGTCCACAACAATTAAACACATTTATATTTATATACCTAAGGAAAAAATGTGTCTTGAGAAACAAGCTTCGGTGGATGCCATAGCAATGCATAGCGAACAACACCTGATGACTGTAAGACAGCATGAGGAATGTGTAGCAAGGAACTTCACAGTATGGCTCTCCACTATCACATAAAACATGCAGAATAACTACAAAACTGCAAATTTATGAACTGATTTGTCAAAGCTACTGATTTCTCTATTGAAATTCAAGGACATGCTTTCCTGGCAGCTACATGATACCTGTAACTTTGTATTCAGCGGAACACATAATACACACATCCAGCAGCCCATACCAACTCATACATATTTTCCAGTTGTATGTGCTTCATGCTGATTGCCTACGGAAATAGATCTCAAATGCGATAACTCTCGATACACTGCTTTCGTGTTACTATCAACAACAAAGAACTGTACCTGAAGTGACAAACTTGGCAAAACATTATGATCATGAGACTACTGTGCTTGGCCTTTGGGGAATCAATATTTTTGACACCGAGACAAGAAAAGAGAGAAAGAGAGAAATAGACAAATTCAACAATAAATATTAGCCATCTCTACCTGGTCTGCTTTCATTAAAAGGCATGATGCCTGGTTTCACAAACAGACACCTGATATTATCGTATTATCTCAACGCAGATCATAATCACTCTGCCAGCAGTAGTCAAGGACACAAGTCTCACTCCTGCAAGATGGTAACAAGTTACACTGCTGTCATTTCCAAAATACTCTCAGTCATTTTTTCCCCCTCCCCCCTTTTATAGTAGTTATCCATATTGATCACGGGACTAAGGTGTGAATTCAAAATTGGTTGACAACTTATAAGGACAACACCAGAGAAAACTTGAGTTAAAGAGCAAAATAGATAATTGGTTTAGTCATGGCAGTTTGCAAGTCACATTAATGAATTCACAGATACCTGGTAAGTATTATTGAAGCACTTTCAAAATAACCATCATGGCCACATATCAGAGTAATGACTCAGTTGGTCTGGCAACATATTAATAAAAAATTCTTTGGTTTGGCTTGTTTTGTTTTGTTTAATGCTAGTGTGTACAAAGTAATTTCTCACTTTTTTTCATGCCCATTGAGCACTCAGGCTGAGTGGTAAAGGGCAATATAAATACCCCTAACTATTATTATCATTTTTTTAGAACTTGGCTATTCTGTGATGCTTATGGGATATCACTGTGACTTGGTTTGAGTGGACTGATAAATAGCACAATCAACGACTAACAAATATCTTGCCATCCCTAATATATTGACATCAACTTTTTTTCTTTGAAAGGAATGATACCTCTCTTCTTAATGTCAATGCTGTTCTCAGTAGTGAATTTCACCACTCATGAAACTTTCTCACGACTCTCAATATAAACAGTGAATTGAATGTGTATTGTTTACCTCTGAAACCTGAGTGGTTATCTTACGAATAGTTTTTACTGTAATTGCTAAGAACATGCCCCTCTTTGGAGATGCTATACAGACACCTCAAAAAAAAAAAGGAAAGCTAAATACAAAATAAATTTAACATAATCTTTGTCTGCATGCAAAAGCTAATAGGAGCAAGTGCAGTTATCACATCACTGAGACAATGACATCCGTCCTTTTGCCACTGATTGGGAGCATTGTCCTGGAAAAGCCATCACCCATCTGGATATGGCAGCTTTTTCTTGTTCTGCCTAGGGAAGTCTCCGTAGGGTGTAATATACAGTGTAGATAAATATGTAAATGGCATGCAAGCCCACAGACCTCAATTGTGGTACTAACTGATCTATAGTTAGCTAGTTTTTCATCATGAATCCTCTCATCACCGAAGGGAAGAGGTGCAGAAATGTCCTGTGGCAGACACTGAGCCGTTAACATCTCAATCACCAGACTAACACACAAGACTGCCCCGATCACTTTTTCGGTTTTGCAAACTATGCATTGCCGCCTGATGAGCTTCAAGGCAGCTCGAGCAGAGCTTTATTGGGCAAGTCCAAGATAACACGCGCGTTACGTATGGGACATTCAGAGACTTTTATGACCTGAAAAATAGTGTTAATGGCTTTTGATCATATTAAACTTTATCATGGTGATTGATATCTTGGAGAAGTATAATCATGCAAAAAATGGAGAAAAATGACCTTCACAATTATATTCTAGAAGAGAAAATATGTGCCGTTACGTATGGGACCAGAAAAATTTTGTTTTTTTGAACATTTTTTTCAACCTCAAAATTCTCTGAAAGTATTTCATTCTACAACTTGTAACTCACTGTGATGAAAGTCACAACACTCAAGATTATCACAGGTAAGTTTCGTATCATTAGGCAAAAAGCTCTAATTACAGGTTCTAATTAAAGACAGACATGACGTGTTTCGTATGGGACAGTTACGTATGGGACAGTTTGTCCCCCATTCATTTAGTGTGTGAAGAACCATGTTTATGGGTATTTTGCATAATTATTGAAGTAAAATCAGTTGAAACTACTCAAATACTGATCCAGATTGTCAAGGAAACAATATTCCCCAAATATTCACCATCCTAATCATATTCAATCATATTTTTATATTTTTATGACCAATCTGAGTATGCATGCCCTTTGTCCCCCATTCGTTTAGTGTGTGGAGAGACATGTTAATGGGTATTTTGCAAAATAATTTTTGCATAAATATTGAAATGGAATCAGTTGAAATTACTCAAATACTGATCCAGATTGACAAGGGAACAATGTTCCCCAAATATTTACCATCATAATCATATTCAATCATATTCTATATTTTTATGACCAACCTGAGTATGTATGCCCTATTTTTATCAGGATAGTTACTACTGAAAAATTGAATAGTTTAAAATGTTTACTTCCATTGATGAAGGGCAGTTTGCCATTTTGTTTCAATCAAAAACAACTTGACACAAGAAATATTAATTTTTATAAATAAGCAATACCTGCTGCGTGGAACCCCAGTGATCGAGTAGATATATGATGTCTGTCTAGCAGTCAGGTCATTGATTCGAGCCACACCTCAGTATGTATACCCATGAATTTTGTCGTGGCTATTATTGAAACCTGAATAAGGACAATTTGTGTATCACTTGCAATTAAAGAAAAAAATCATTTTACTTAATTTCTTTTATATATTTATATCACAACCATTCCAAATTGGATCTCCATCACTAAACTTTGAATTCCTCAAGTCTTAGGATTGTATGCTTTTAGTAATTCATATAATTGGTTTCCAATCATCTCATTAAATGTTGAAAACTGAATCCCCATTTCTACCAAAAAAAAAACTATACCATCCCTTTAATGCCGATTTTTCATTGTGTATTTTGCCATTTTCCCCTCCCCCTTTCTGAAAATTGTTCAGTCAAGTACATGTATTGTTTAAAGTGTCTATAACTCAAAAAGTAGCTACAATGTTGGGATGCTTTCTTCAGGATGATTCACCATTTGTGTACTGAGAGACCTTCCCAGCTAGCTACATGCATTCACATGCATTATGTATGAGGATGTCCCATACGTAACGCATTTGTCCCATACGTAACATTATTTCAATGCCTAATAAAAAATATTCCTTTTACTGTTTTTTCTTTTTTCTATGGTATTTAATTTCTCTAAACGATAAATTAGAACTTTCCAAAAGGGCATTAATATAACCTTAGCAATTTCAGAAAAAACCTAAAAAAATGACCTCAATTTGTTACGTATGGGACATCTCATGATAGGACACGAGCCAATTTGCATAATCATTTGCATAATCCCTAAATTTTCATACCAAGTTAAACTATTTGATGAACTTCTTATGTCCACATATTAATCAAATATCATTTGCTTTCCTTTGAATTAATATGAATTTTTATAAATGTCCCATACGTAACGCTGTGTTTCACATTTATGCAAATGAAGCCCTTGAAATTTGCATAAATTTACGTAATATAATTTTTTCCTCCATGGAAATCAAAACTTCAACTCATAAGCTTCAAAATGATACCAAACATGTCAATATTGAGCAAAGATGAAATTTTGCCTTCTGAGGGGACCTTATCTTGGACTTGCCCTATTTTGAAACCCGCTATGCAGATGACTACATCTGGGCTTTCCTCCCTTTGCCATTGCATTGCAGCACTGATCATTTTGACTGTCAGCATCCCTTCAAGTCTCAGAAAAATAGAATTAGGACTAAGAGAGAACGGAGGAAATCAGATGAGCTACAAGTATATAGAGCATTCATGTTCTAAGTTTTCATCCTCTATCATTTTAGTCCTAAGGTTTTTGGTTATATTTCTGCCGTGGATACAAATATACCTCAGATTTGCGCACTAAGCAATTATGGAAATATGTGTATTACTCATTTAAAACAAAGAAGCAAAAGTCACAAATGCAGCATTTACAAGTAGATTACTTCTTTCTACTTAGCTATTTTAGACAATACTATTCTGATTATAACTTATAAGATATTATTTATTTTAAAAAAAGTGTGGTTCAAAGGTCATTGCAGATTAATATTGCTAACTGTGAAGTGCCTTTCACCATAAACAACCAATTTTTCTATTGAAAGACGCAATTCAGTTTTCATTACATACAGCATAAAACAATACAAAAAAAAAAGGAGGTGCAAAGTCAAAGCAAGCAAAAAAAAAAGACAAAAACAAAGAGAAGACAATAGCTAACTGGTAATCATGACCAGTCAGTCAGTTAACATCTTGATAAGATAACCCTAAGTTTTGATTGCATTTGCACAAAATTACATTAAGACCTCCTTTATGTCACAATTATTTATTGACCACAACGCTTCACAATGCACCTGCTTGTTCCAAAGCAAAAAGAAACTTTACACTTATTTATTCTAATATGGAAGAACTAAATTTCTAAAAACTCTTTGAGGACTAGTCTGTGGTACATGCTTGTGATGATGTCACATAATATTCATAATCTACTTGTTATGATTTGACATAACAACTGCATCATTTTCTTTTTAACTGTTCATTACTATTTTAAAAGCATACCATCATGATGAGCTCTTGAAGCGCAGAAAGATTTCATTCTGTGTTTTACAAGTTAACATTATCTCACAGATTGACTATATACAAGTAGTTGTTTTTATTTGACTATCATGGATATTTTCACTTGAATCAACCAACTTCTGTGAGAAACACACACACACACACACACACACACACACACACACACACACACACACACACAACAGGTCGTTATTGAGACCTTGTTGCTGTTCTCAAGCCAAATCCTCGCAAAGACCGCATCATGACCTCTCACCTTTGACACTGTTGAGCTTGTTGCCCAGAATCATTTTAGCTGCCATGCCCGCCATGTTGAATTCTTGTCTCTGACCACTTTCTCAGTCTTCTCGGGAGAGGAGAGTGTGTCTTGATTTATCGCAGCTTGCCTGAAGGTTTCTGATAACCACAGAAAGTAAGAGAAAACATCAAAATGCCGAAGTTCGAAAAGAACAAGGCCACAAGATGATAAGATGACACAGAAAGAGTTTATCTCTTCAGACAAGGTTGTCTTCAGAATATTTTTGTCTTGTTGTTTGGGGGTTTTTTTTGCATTAAACTTCACATTTGTGAATGGAACACATCCATCTTCTGCATAAAAAATAAGAATGCATGTGTGAAAAGAGACTAAACCGCAGTCTTCTTACTGCCTTTATTGTATTCATTTTTTTTCTTCTGTTTTTACCGCAGGCGGTGTTTCCATGTCGTAGTACAGAGCACGAGCGACAGTCAATTCAAGTCAGAAACTGGTTACTTGGCTGCAGCTTGTGACCTACATCTCCCCACCCACCATCTCCCCACCCACCATCAATCATTCCACCCTGGTGACAGATTTTCCACTCTAACTTTGCTACATGCAGTGCATTTTGCTCTCTCATGTTTTAGAAAATTGTCTTCCTTTTTCTTGGGGTGGGGTGGGGGGAGGGGGTTGAGTTGGTATTCCCCAAATGTCTGCTATCTATATGTACAACTTGCAATATTTTGCCAACTTTTCTTTCCATCACATCTTGGTATTCTTTACCTGGTTATTGTACAATGTAAACTCTTTTCTTCATTCTGCATTGTTTTGCTTCAATATGAAACTTTATTCTCTGTTACCAACGAAAGCAAAAGGTATATGTTCTCGTCGAAAAGTGAAATAGAATTTGAATTGAATTGCATTGAACTGAATTGGTACTTGATAAAAGAAAACATGTTCATGCAAAAGGAGTTTATTCATTGTTGTAAAAATTATATTCAGAGATCATCAGTACAGCAGGGCTGCACACTAACCCATTTTTTCTGCTGGTCCGACAGACAGATTGGACCAGTAGGTACCCAGTTTTTCCACGTTTTACTGGTCCATTCCTGAAAAAGTTACTGGTCCAATAGTGATTTTTACTGGTCAGGGATCATCGGACCAGTGCCAGTGTGCAGTCTTCAGTATAGTCGACTCAGTGTGCCAAAGTCCATTTCTAAATATCTCTCTGTAAAAGTCTATGAATGTAAAGGTGCATTTACACTGAAATTACTGTGGCATTATTTACAAGTGTACCATAGTAATTTGTTGTCATTGTTCCCAATGGCAAAATAAAAGAGTAATCATAAAGACCCATGTATTTCATTTGGTACAGTTTTCATTTACAAAATATCATGGTATTTCTGGCCCGAAAGTAAACCTCTAGGTAAGTACTGTGCATATATGCATTTATCTCTTGGGGGAAATGATAGGAAGTATGTCAGGTCACAACAGAAATTTGAAGCAGTGCAGAGAATGGTATGTTATTTCGGAACAGGATGCACACTGAATGTTGCATGCATAATTTGCGTGAAGTTTGAGTCACCACTCCAGAAATCACCACAATATTTTGTAACGTATTTGCGCTCACAAAACAAAATGCCGCACATTATACCACATTATTTCACCGTATTATGTGTGAATGCCCTTGTGTCTGCTTTTCCCTCTTCCTCATACACGTATCTGCAGTTTTCATGTGAACGAGATTACTCAAGAAGGGCACATAAATATCTGTGCCCTACATCTATCTACTGGTACATGCGTACACCTGTACCATTGCCCCATATTGATAGAAGAATGATATGCCACTTGCTCAATACGAGGGGTGGGGACGGGGATAGGAGAATGATATTCATCAATGTAGGCAAAAACTATGATTATAATATATGATGGCACAATGATTGCAGCATGAAACTACAGTGTATATTCTATACACAGAGAGCTATAGACTCGTGTACATTCAGGTCAACTCTTCAAATTTGTACAGCCATCTTTCATTACATGACCTCAATTCTCTCATCTTAGTCCCTCTTACCACTGCTTGCTTGCTGGCCCTCTCTCTCTTTATCTCTCACCCTCTCCCCTCTAATATCATGCCCTGCCGCTGTCTCGTCAGGCCCGAGCTTTCTTGGCCAGATAACGAGATGTACGTCGACAAAATGCAATCAGTGCAGCTCTGCTGGGGACAAGATGACCGGGGTCGTGTCACAGTCCCTGCCAGCACTTCAAACAGCCCCTCATCCCTGGGTAAACAACAGGGAGGATGCAAGCCGGAGTGCCCATGCTTATGAGACTATGAATCCTTTTCCTCTTCTGACTTAAAGGACAAATCCACCTTCGTAGACAGGTGGATTGACTGAATCACAGCAATAATAGTAATTATAACACACAAGTGAGAGTTTGAGGAAAATGGGACGATCCATTCAAAAGTTATGAATCTTTAAAGTTTCTGCTCAGTCACTGCTGGACGAGAGGACTACTACAGCTTGTGATGTCACAAGCATAATACAATATAAGGAAAATAAAGGAAAATTCAACATATTTACACTTTTCTAGTATCATGAAAGAGCACTTTGCTTACCTCTTTCAGAAAGCAGAGGGAATAATATTACCCTTAACATACTGTACGTCAGTGACAAGTCGAGGAAATGTGCACTTTATTTCAAAAAATAAAATTTTGTGAAATTCTTTGTGTATATTTTCCTTACTACATACATGTATTAATCTAAGTATGTGACATCATACGCTGTACATGTAGTAGTCTTCTCATCCAGCAGTGACTGTGCAGATACTTTCAAAATTCATAACTTTTGAATGGATGGTCCAATTTTCCCCCAATTCCCACTGATAAATACTAATATTGCTGCATATCTGCACGCTACGCCAAACAAGAATTCTACCCCCACCAAACATGACCCTAGCCCTAATCCAGAGACTCCAACCCCAAGCACCTTCTGATCTGGAGATTCTCCCGCCCGAAACCCCTAGCAAACGGGAGACTCCAAGTTGATGTGTGCGAAGCGCGAAGTTCCTAGGATTCTAGATGTTCTCTGGTGCTATCTAAGGCTTATTTTTTCAACATACGATAGAAATAAGTAAGAAATCCTTTCCACCGGGAGACACAGAGCCAGGGCGGGAGAAATCAAATCTCAAACGGGAGAACGGGAGATTGTGCAAAAATGGGCTTTCGGCGGGAGATCTCCCGTCGAAAACGGGAGAGTTGGAGTCTCTGCTAATCCTAATCCTCACATAAAACTAAACCTACATTACACAACCTTATCACAACCCTTAACCATAAGTTCTTGCAGAAAATAAGATTGGAGCAATTGTTGCAGGAGCAAATGTTATATCACCAACTCCTGCATACTTTTGAACCCTGAAATATCACAAACAAGAATACTGTACATAGATCTCTCAAACAAACTACCATTACCACGTAGTCACAAAATTATGAATAAAAGTTGAATTATGCTTATTTTATCCTGAAAATAGATTAATAAATGAATAAATACATAAATATTATTTTTATAGGAATGGTTGGCAAGTACATGTACATGCCTGTGAGGTAAGAGCTAGAAATTATCATCTGCTTATCATCAGTATTCTGTCACTTTGTAGTGTTTATGAAGATACAAATCTAGGAAATGACCATTACAAGGATTTTTGCATAGACTCAACATTAAATCATCCCATTCTGAGGGTGCACCTCCAGATAAGACTTTGGTTTACTGAAATTACAATGTTGCATGCATGAAGTCTTTATTTCATTAGAATACACTACAGATATACACAAAAGTTACTAATTTGATACATTTTCTGCATGCATAGAAGGAATGCATCTAGATATTTTATTGCCTCAATCAGTAGTTCACTTTTGAGAGTGATTTCACCTATCAGCTCCAAGAAACAACATTCAGTGGTTTGGTGCTATTGTATCTAAAAGTACATGTGTAACTTTTAAACATTCACAGCGTAGTGTTCCATACAGTAGAAAAGACACTGAATTCAAGTGTTATTTTGGTCATATTTCTTTCTGTTGATCCTTTACTTGGCAACATTTGTACATCCTAGATGATTGAAGATAGTACATCTATTAGCAAATTATGGGTAAGATTTTTTGTTCTAATTTCATGCAGATTTTAATAATGTTCCATTTGGCACTTGTCCAAAAGATGAAAACCAGTAAGAATCAGATTTGCCAATCTAATAAGTACGAAGTGACAGTATATTTTGACAGCAAAACAAATTCAGGATTTGCTGGTTTAATGCATGGTATACTGTACAATGTACTCCTTTGTTTTTATTTAATGACCCACTGAACTTTTTTTTTCCTTTCATTTCAGGATTATTGTGCAAACTTTAATAGTTCAATTTTCCACACTCAATTTATTTAATTTTACAAATAATAAAAAAGTACTTATATAATCTTTTAGGCTTCATATACAATTCCTATGCACAGGCTTGTAAAACAAAAAGTGCTATCTACAGAAGATATAGACTCACTGGCATGACTTGATTACAAATGTTTTTGACACAGAAAGAATCAAGGAACCATTTACATTGATATTCTGTTCTGTGCATGTACCATGAGATCTGCCTGCATTTGAACACTATCTACTTCATAAAAAAAAAAACACAGTGCTCAGGGAAACGATCTTTTTAATAAAGGACACACAAGAAAAAAAAAAAGAAGTGTACACAGAAGCTGCTGATGTAACAATTTATGTGAGGCTTTATTCCAAGAATATTTTTCCAATGACTTTCTGTGCATACATTGTCAATGCCATTAACAACTTTATCCACATAGCAGCTTCATGTAAACACTACAATGTCATACTCATACACCATGATAATGGATGACTGCTTCTATGATGGGTTTTTTCATGGGAAATATTGATCTACATTTGTAGAACACACCTCAGAAAACATGCAAACTAAGTCACTTTCAACAGCAAAAAGATGTGGTATGAATGCCACTGCTTCTAATACTACCTACAACGAAGTTCTGATGTAATCAAGGATAGTGAACTCCAGAAAATTGAGAATATTCCTTGTTTTCATTATTCTTGCCTCTTTTGTCTTGTAAGTACACACTTGATATGGAGTCTTCAATTCTGCTGAAAGGTGAAACATTGTAGGCAAAATCTGGGGGAAAAGGTATAAAAGTGACCGCGATTCAGTTTCACCTCAACAGTTTGAAGCAGTTAATAAATATTCAACATTTTGATTTGAAACACGACTTCAACTGAATTTCACCCCCTCAGAACTCACAGAAACTTGATACACATGTATAATATCATAGAACTCAGTTCTAATCATAATATTTACAATTATTTTACAAAAATATGTCAACTGCCTGGGATAACAACATTTTTAAGGTATTCATGATAATGACCCATGAATTTATCTGCAAGTACTCGAGTGCCTGCAATACGTGTCTCGACATTCCAGAGGATGACAACAAGATTGAAGCTACATGCGGAGTAAGTCACGCTTGAGCACACCAGCGTCAGCGCTCCAACATCAAGTGTCACACGTAAGCACATCTAGCAAACGTTGGGTTCAAACTCTCGAACATCCTGCTTAAAGTTGCAAATCAGGCATGAGAATTTGTGCATCGAAGGGTTCTACTGGTGACCTGATATGACGTTCAGAGGCCCTTCACTTCTCACAAATTTGAGTACCTGGTATGCAAAGCTGATTGGTGCCGTTTTCATGGAGCAGATCCAACTTTTCTTTCTAGATCAGAATTTCAGACAGCAAAACAAAATGGGGATGGATGAGTCTATTCACGCCTTTTCCCACTTAATTGCGCTCATTGTAATGTAAATCTTCAAAATCTTGTTGACACCGATGCATTTCCCCTCTTCTCAGTTTCACGGACGGACGAGAAGAATACATTGCAAATTTACCAGTGGGCACGGATGACAAATGAGATGGCTCCCATATCTGCCCGCCTTGCCTCAAAAGTGATTATGGTTGCGCAATTTATGCACACAGCCCTAAATTGCTGAAGAGATCATGTGGCGAAGGATGGTGGGCACCATGCATTATTTATGTGAAGACGGCTGACTTACACGTGGAAGCACATAGGAAATGAAGCATGGGGTCTCCTGTTTTGACAGGTTCAGCTCCATAGCCTACATACAGAACTTCAATACAAGCCCTTGCACAGCACAAAATGAAGCCCTGGATTTTGAAATGTGTGACTGCAATCGTTGTCTGGGAGACTACACGTTCAACATTTGACAGTCCACAATAGTACATACCGTAAAATATTTATCAATTTATCAATAATGATCATAATGCAGTATGTGAAACCATGATCATGCATGAGCATTCAGAAACCATTATAACCCTCCATACGTTTCAACAAAGATTTTAGTCATAAATAATGGTCAATGTATTCCTTTAGATACAATTTTTCTTGTGAAGAAAAGGGATATTATATTGAAGATTTCAAATATGACAACTTCACAGCTGATAGTGAATGGGCTTCCATACCATAGTAGAACTCTACGTATACTCAACAGCAATATTCTATTAGGCACATGTGAGAAGCGTGCAGTGTAGATTGATTAGCTGATAGTCTATAAACAAGTGTGCAGGCAAATCATAAACTTGTATTGTGACGTCATTCATCCAGCCATCTTCTCAAAGATGATAGAAAAAACAAAAACTATCCAAACCTTAATGGTTCTTTGTCCAAATATGAAGATGGCGACTGTATGGTTCTGTGATACACAGTACAAGTAGAGTATCTCCTTTTTTCCATCAGTATCACTAGCCAAAGCCTGCACAGCACAGTCAGTGCTCTAGAGCGAGTACCAGTATTCAAGGGTCTGAATCTGAAAGCTAGCTAATCTAATGTATGTCTGCTACGGGGCCCTACCAGGTGCATACAAAATCCCACTTAGAATCTGAATGACTTTATTGATTACCCACTACTGCTTCAGCATTTTAGTGTAGAGCTTCATCGTTAGCATTACTCAGAGATTTCTCTGACATTTAAGCAGCAAATTTATACATTGGACATATATGTACACCAACATTTGTAAGCAATGTGGCTGACATATGGTGGAGAGGAGGAGGAGATATGGTAGCAACTGATATCTTATATTGTGAGAGGGGCGGGGAAGTCAAGAATGGAGATTTTAGCCAAATATCTACAATATTTGCCAATCATTGCTCCTACTGTAAATGATCTTGCCATGGGCATGGGGGTGTGTGCATGTGCGTGTGTCGCATGCATGTGCTTGTGTGTGTGTGTGTGTGTGTGTGTGTGTGTGTGTGTGCATGGGAACTGATAAAGAAGAACATGAATTTGGAAATCAAATGCACGCACATTTTTCCTGTACAGGTTAGCAGCTGCTCCTTGTTCCTGTTATAGAAAAAAAAAATCACAAATTTTTAACAAAACCTGAAAAGAAAAGGTCTCTGTCATCATTTACTACATTGTACATAAACTTGTTACCACAGTTTGTGATGAAGTTACCTGCACCTGTATGCAAGATTCAACGTATTATGTATACCCATGATATTTAAATCATTTACTTCTTTTTCTGCAAGATCCATCCTTAGTCTTAGCATTTGTAAGTTATTGTCCTTGGCTTGTCTTGGACATTAAAGGACAAGTCCACCTTCATATACATAAGGATTGAGAGAATGCAGCAATATTAGCAGAACACATCAGTGAAAGTTTGAGGAAAATTGGACAATCCGTTCAAAATTACGAATATTTTAAGTATCTGCGCAGTCACTGCTGGAAGAGAAGACTACTACAATGTATGATGTCACATGCGTACAACTATATAAGGAAAATAAAAAGAGAATTTCACAAAACTTTACTTTTTGAATAAAGTGCACAGTTCTTTGACTTGCTACTGACGTATGTTAAGGGTAATATTATTCCTCCCACCTTCTGAAAGAGAGAAGTCGAGTTTTCATTTGTTATGGGAGAAATATGGAAATATGTTGAATTTTCTTTATTCTTTCTTTATATCGTTGTACTCATGTGACATCACAAGCTATAGCAGTCTTTTCATCCAGCCGTGACTGAGCAGAAACTTCAAAAATTCATAACTTTTTAACGGATTGTCCGATTTTGCTCAAACTCTCACTGATGTGTTCTACTAACATTGCTGCATTCACTCAACCCACATGGTGAACTTTTCCTTTAAATATTGATTCAAATCAATCCATGGTGAAGAACACATAACTGTTTGCTGTTTGTGATAATCAGATTATAGCCCATTACAAAATTTGATGGCTGCTACAATTCATTAAATAAAGAGTACAATGAGGTTACATGAAAGATATCTTTATCTGACAGGTATAGTTATAACATTTTTCTTCTATTGTACTATTATAAGGCAAGATTTTCCATCCAAATGGACCATTCATGGAAGTAATGATTTCATGTGCAGCTGTAGCATGTGAATCAATAAAATGTGTTAAAAATATACAGTCTCTATCAATATGTACATGTATGTAATACTTCTTATCTTTTCTTCAAACATTTATTTCAAGTCTTAGAGTTTGTAATCACAGACATACTGTAGGTAGATTTATAGAAGACTTGAAATTTAAATGCATTTTTCAATGGATTCCTACCTGACAAAGTAAACACGTATCCAGATGCTAAAAGCGCAATCGAGGGTCTCAGCCTTATTGCGTATAGAATAATGCGACACCTTGTACTGTGTCATACACATACAATTGTTGTACATAGGCCTGGCTCCAATGTTGCTTTTAACCCCAGCCTCAAAATATTCTGCAGAATATACTTCAGATCAAAATGTCACACTATCCATGATATGTGTATTGTGTATGAGTGTGCCTGTGTGTATTTGTGGGTGTGTGAATGTTAGTTGTGTGTTTAATACACAGCCATACATTAAAATGAGTTCAAGTGTGAGTGAATGTGTGCATGTATGCACTTCTTAAAGACAAACAAATAATATTATAAAGACATGAGTGTACAAGTGGTGTGTGTTTCTTTTTGCTTTTGTTTTCTTGTTTGGCATTTTACAGATCTAAGTGAAAGTCACTTTAAATGTATTGCAATGACTAACAGATCTACATACTATGGTGAAATGGAAAAGACAGAATGTTTATTATATTTTGAGAATGTTGGCAAATTCACAGCTTCAAAGTTTTCATAAAATAGTGATATTGGTCAAAATTCAAACATTCCGCATGCAAATAAGATGAGGTGTTTATGTCATCAAATCACAAATATGTCACTTCACAAGAATAAATTCAACAAATTTGCATTGCATCATAATTTCAGTTATTTTACATCATAGTCTATGAATTAGTAATGACGACAATAGAAGGAGAAGTGATTTGCATGATTAGCATATAATATGCCCAGTGATTATCAATATTACTTTTTCATAATGTCCACTTACTAAGGAAATGTTTATGTCTGCACGGCTTTACATGGTTAACTCCCATATGAAACCAACATATAATTTGTACATTGTCATTGTTATGTGTACAATGCATTGGCTGCATTTTTGTTCCATGGCACCATAGTGCATGAACACATACATGCACGCACACACACACAAACACACACAAGAGGTATAGATAGGTAGATAGATAGATACTTGTAGAAAGATAGATAGATGGATAGATAGATAGATAGATAGATTGATTGATTGAATACAAAAGTAGATAGATAGATGGATAGATAGATAGATAAAGATAGATACATAAATGTACATGTATACATACAGTAGATAGAGAGAGATAGAGAGAGAGAGAGAGAGAGAGAGAGAAAGAGACAGATAGATAGATAGATAGATAGATAGATAGATAGATAGATTGATTTTATAGGTAGATAAGTTTATAAAAAAAAAGACATTACACTAAAAATAGGGAGAATGTTTGTTAAAAACAATTTAAACATCAAGAAATGAGTGTTTTGCCATTGCCACTTGATTCTCTTCCACCAACTTTTAATGTCATTCATGAACACAGCAATTCTGCTACATGTTTCTTGAGATTAATTTTGGCCTGATGCAGGTAATGCTCCTAAATAAGTCATTGACATGGCTCATTACATGCAAATTTCCAGACATCTCACACAATGCACAAAGGTTGCACTGGCATTCTGGCTGAAATGCAAAGTAGCCTCGAAGGACAAGGCCCGAGACAATTATTAATCAAGTTTGAATGGAAATTGATCCGGAGCACCGGAGCCATTCTCGCGAATAATATATAATCATGGAGCTTCCAGCCAGAGAATGAAAACCGCAATGTGGCTACGCCAATCATTGGCAATATATCCCAGATACACTGTCTCTACTCCCAAGAGCAGACGACGCTCCCACGGGCGAATGACAGGTCGACTAATAAATGCCCCACTGTAGGGCACACGCTGGCTGGCCATACGCAGAAATCATTCAAATTGGCAATGTTATGCGTAATTTCCTCCCGCTCCGATGGACGGGCCTATGGGAGATGAGTGGGGAAGGGAGCCGTAAAGGTCAGACTATGGCAAGCGACACATACTTAGAAGGTTATCAAGGGGAGATGGTCTGATTGTGGCCAGCAGCTGTGGTTGGGAAAAGCTCTCCGACTGAAGTGACCGCCGGAGGGAGGGTGAAATCACAGCTCAAGTAGCTTTTGTGTGCTAATGTGCACAAGGCTAATAATCATTACAAAATCACTGAAAGGGCTGTTTAACAATCAGCTTCAGTGTGTCCTATGTTACAGTGGATTAAAAAAAAAGCTGAACCAAAATTACGGTATTGTACTGTTCGCATAGAGGCACTTTCACACATTCCCTATTCAGATTAAAGTGCTCAACAACATCCAATCATGATGAAAATGATGCTAATCTTTGAGATAATGCTAATTAGATTTTTTAAAATGATACATTTAAACCCCTACTGATATAGCAACAGTTTGCATAGACAAAAGTTCTTTCAGAGCAAATTGATTCTGGACGAAATTTGATTACCAAGTACGCAAAATCCCATGAGAGTGGCACAAAAATCAGTTTTCTCAACTATACTCGCAAGCAAACTAGAATGCATTGAACCCATTGGGAAAGTGTCTATAGTGAATAGCTTTTCATGCATTACTATGCTGTTTTGACTACTGCTTCCCCTTGTATTCTTTGTAACAATCTCTAGTACAAATGTACTTTATCATTCTCTGTAAGAAATACAGGTGACAGTACGTATCAATACAAATGGTATGCCTTTTGTCTGGACACCAAGGCAAATGCAAATTTTACATTTAAATTCTTTCTTTCTATTTAGTAATAATGACAACAATAACAATAATAATATCAAAGGAAGATAATAATTAGAATATGATGATAATAAGAACAAATAATGATAATTATGGTAATAATTATCAAAATCTGTAGCAGCAGCACCAGCATCTACAGTGTATAATTATGCCCACAAACCCTGTATGTAGAGCATGAAGAATAATATTACTGCCTCACTGCCATGGACTGACTGGAAACATCTAACTGATGATCCACATCTTCAGGTTGTGTTTTTTGCTTTTTGCTTTTTTTTTGTTGTTGTTTTTTTTCTTTCCTGTCATCAGTAATATCCCAGCAATGCCACTGCATTGGTCAGTGGAGAAGTGAACCTATTAGAGTGTTATTCTAGTGTAATACAAAGGACACAAGCAACTTTATTAATTGCTACATTTCTCATAATACAGTCAAACCTGTCTTAGTAGCGGCCACCTCTCTATAGCAGCCACCTTCTTATAGCGGCCACTGAAAAATCCCCTGCACGAAATTGACCATGTATTATGGACCCTTTGTATAGCGGCCACCTGCCTTTAACGCAGCCCAGCGGCCACTCATTTTGTATCCCGTGGTGAATATCTACCTGCATATAGCGGCTACAAAAATTTAGCAGAACCATTAAATCAGCCATGAATACGATGTCTTTTACGTTCATTGCGTGAATTCTGCCGAGTCCTAGCTCAGTCACAATCACACAGACACAATTGACTGAATTAATGCAGCTCTTTGCCACGAAAAGACGTCTTACCACTAACTTGACTAGATTAGATCTAGGCTTCAGTAGTGCCGCCCTGAATAGGTGCTACAAAGGTAAAGACAACTTCTAATAACATCTTAGAATTCTACTGAAATGCCGGCTAATTAGTGTTTATTAAGTCCCTTTGTATAAGGACTATATGGTACTTGTCTGGGTATCGTTTGTTGTTTACGTAAAACCCCGGTCACACAGCGCTTTACGGCTTAATCACGGCCAAAGCACATCCAAAAGTGGTCTCCCGTGAAGCAGACGATGTTGTTCGAGTTGATGTCGAGTTTAAGACGAGCTACGGTTGATTTATAGACGTAGCAGGACGCGGGGAAAAATCGGAACGGCGTCGGACGCAGTAAAAAGTTTTAAACTGCTCAAAATATTATTCCGCGGACAACCACGGGCGGCACATGTGGTAAAGACGTGCAACACACGTGAAACACACGTGATAATCCGTGTTCTGGCAGTGATTAAAACTTGGGGGAGACGCGGTAAAGACGTGAAAGTTAAGCGGTCTGTCACGGGCAGAGCACGGTCATCTGACGCGTGTTACGCATTGGTATCACGGGAAAGAGCGTGTGTTTAGCGGCTTATCGCTGACAAATGGATTTTTCCGCGTACACACACGTGGTTGGACATGGTTAGTCTTGCTTAGGCAGTGCTTCAGCAGTGGAACAGCCGCCAATGGCCATACCCCGTACAAAGCACGGCCAAACCGAAATTGACCAAAAAATTACCACTTACGACCATGTCCACCAGATTTTCACAACTTTTTGTTCGTGATTTGGACGTGGAGTGCTGTGTGACCGGGGCTTAAGCTTCACACATTATCAATCTCCATCGAACTCAGCACTCGTGAACCCCGTTCATGCAAACCGGTACGAACCAGAGCAGTTCCTCAGGCCCGAAACGTTGTTTTTAAAATCAAAAGAACAGATGTAGGCATTACAAAATTGCTATTATAAAATGCAAGTATTGAAATTCAAAATGGCCACCAACCTGTCTATAGCGGCCACTTTTGCTGTTTCCCTTGGGTGGCCACTATAGACAGGTTTGACTGTACTCCCTTAAATTATATCTACCGAGACTTTCGTTTTCAGAGTCTTGCAAACGTAACAATTCTTGTTTACTGCACACCCCTTCTTCTCACTGAAAGATGCTGTAAAAACAAAAGTGTCCATGATTGTCACAAGACAACGACTTGCATAGCCATATACTACACAATCACAAATCATCTGTCACACACACAATCTGCTGAAGAAAAACTGTGGGCTACACTGAGAGAAGAGTATGGGGACAGAAGACTAAAACTCAGAGCCACTTTAATAACAATACTATGCTAATCAGATGATAACTCATTATACAGTGGCTGCAAGTGGAAATCAAATGAGAACAGATACAGGAGGTGATCCGAGAGGATACTCAGATCACCTCATGACAGCCACATTCACACACATATGAGTATTTAGTTTTGCATCATGATGTAAAAATCCATTTTATTTGCTACCGTTCACACACAATGGTCAAGCTACATCATCAAGAAGTTTTATAAAAAGTAACAATAATTAAGCACGACTGATTTTCGAATCCCATTGCAGATCACACTGATTGTAACAATTTCTGTGTGTCCACACACACGAATTAACGTTTTTGACATCATGAAAACTGGAATTCCAAAAACCACTATTAATTTTGACTATCTATAGATAAAGAGCTCAATAATAGAAAATCAAGATAGCACATAGGTGACGAATAAATGGCTAAAAATAAAAGTCATGCAGACGAGGAAAAACATTGGCCAGAAAGGGAAAATATTACTGGATTTGCCAATCAACAATACTAGGCACCAGAAGAAAGTTGTTTACGAGTGAAATATTGTCCTGCTGTGATTGATTTATAATGCGAATGCCCTAGAACTTTTGTGCCATATGCCTGTTGCATCAGCTTTGAAAATCTTCCAGTCCCATAAGCAATATTTTATGTTGATGGGAAGATGGTATTCTTGGGAGGGTTATGGGCACCCTTACTTAAGAAGTAAAAATTTTTAATAACAATAAATAAATGAAGGCGTGCATTCTCTAATGCAAGGTTTTACAGTCCTTATGTGCTGCTGTACTCCAGGAAAATTTCCACTGGAAAAATAATATACTATGTAGAAAACCCAGAACAAGACAGTCTGTTATTTTGTGCCATTGAACAATGCAATTTCTTGCTACATACCAAAACTCCAGGCCCAATCAATCAATCAATCACAATTGCAGGTATGCTGTTTACTGAACCCACTATTTTTCAGACTAGAGAGCTCTCATATCCATGGATAAATGTATGATAACCAGTACAGACATCTTAGGACATTTTTATGACTTTGAATTCTCATATTCATAGAAACAATGCATACAGTATCATGACGTTTATTCATAATCTTTTTAATGTCTGAATGCTCACCGCAATCATAACTATTGTATGAGTATGTGGGGTAAACAGCAATATACTGTTTGCCATGTGCAGTAATATCGCATATAATAATAACTTTTTAATCTTGAAATACAGGTTTCAAAATCAAGTACATGTATCTTTTTGTTTCTGTTGCTGAGTATCTTGCCTACCACACCAGGTACACACTGGTATACAACACCGTTTATGTTGGACAACACAATTTCTATGAACCCAGACGTCCATAGTTTTGGCAAAGGATGTGCAATCTAGGGCAATATGAAGATTTTCTGCATTTGTGTGCCTGTGTGTGTGTGTGTGTGTAATTATAGTGGTAGGTACGTGCATAATATGTTCTTTTCACTGCACTATAACCTTGGGGTCTACTTTGACCAGTCTATGAGGATGGATAGGCATGTTTCGCAGGTATGCCAGACTGCTTACTTCCAGCTTCGTGGCATCGCAGCTATTAGACCTCTGCTTACAAGGACGGCAGCAGAAAGCATCATTCATTCACTCATTTAAACATCAAGACTGGATTTTTGTAACAGTCTTCTAGCTGGCCTTCCATCTGCAACCTTGAACAGACTTCAAACAGTACAGAATGCAGCAGCACGCTTGCTCACTGGACTGAGGGAGTATGATCACATCACCCCTGTCCTGGCTGAAATGCATTGGCTTCCCATCAAGAACAGAATTGATTTCAAGATCTTACTTCTCACTTTTAAGGCCATTCATGGTCTGGCCCCAGGATACCTGTCTTCCCTAATTGAGCGACGGCAGCCTCGCCCTGGCCTTCGTTCATCTGGCCTTACTCTCCAGGTGCCCATCACACATCTCAAGGGATACGGAGACCTGGCATTTTCCCCTATTGCTCTTCGCCTATGGAACTCCCTCCCATCTTTCCTCCGTGAAATTGACAAACTGGATCACTTCAAAGCCTCACTCAAAACTCATATTTTTCACTAGACATTCAATTGCTGTCTTTGAGGAGTCTGCGCCTTTGAATGTTTCTATTTGATAACAGATATATGGCGCCATACAAATGCTGTGGATCACTCACTCAATCATCAATCACTCACTATACTACACTTGTAGGCACGTGTCACTCATTGTCATGCATGATCAGTTAATTCATGTTGTACAAATGTTGTACAAATGTTGTACAAATGTACATCACATTAGTAATAAACTAGAAAAGCACTCTCAGTCTGGAGCGCAGACCTCCGCCAAGCTGCTCATTTCCACCACTGATCTTGTTCTTCCATAGAGATCAGTGATTTCTATACCCATACGTATTCATGCTGAAAATCACCCAATTTCTTCTTCTTCTTCTTCCAGTCTGGTACAGTCCACCTGGCATATTATCGTACCTTGTGCTTGTCAAGTGCTGGGTGTACAGTGTGCAGGTAAAAATCCCAATATAGAAACCTTTTTGTATGTGAATTGTCATTAATGCTAGCTGCTTGAAAATATTTGAAAATCCCTGTAACGAATTGTGTACAGCTTTGTCTATGATCTTTGTGCAAACACACACACAGCCATAGCATCTCAACTGGAGTCGACCATTAACTGACGAGCATACACTTCAAATGCACGGATTATCACTGACAGGTGCTATTCATGGTTTTCAAATATACCCAGTGGGTAGCGAATGAATTGGGCCACCCACAAATCCCCATGCTACCAGTACCACCACTACCAGTTGCAGCATGCAGTATGGTTGGGTGTTCATAATACCGGACACCTAACATTTTTCTATCAATAGAAACGTGAAAAATCTCACAATTTGCCTGAAATTTTACTCACGTGTGGAGAAAATACTCCGGATTCACAAGCGCGCACTGAAAATGCGATCTGAGGTACGCGCTTTTAGATAGCGGCTTCGAACGCGTGGGGTGTCATTTTTTCCGCACTCAGTTGCCCTGCTCATTTCTACCGACCACCCTGACAATATGTATAAAGGGCACTTAAATGCGTTTTTTCGACAGGCCGCTGTTTTTTCTAGCCGTCATTTTTTCCCCAATAATATTTGAATATATTTTGAATCCTTCGATATTACTTTTGAAGGACTGTTTGATGAATTTGACTTGATTTTCATTAGGAAACTTTTCATCGTAATTGAAATAAATTAGATGAGTCGGTTTGTTTTTTTTCACATTCATTTCTCGTTTCTGCATCAACTCGTACGGTCGTAGCGGGCGACAAAAAGTTTGTCATGTGTATGTGTAATGTGTGTGCACGATCGTACAAGCGGCGGTGACAATTTTGCGGTCAAAATCGTCAAATTTATTACGGAAGGATACTCTACATCTAACAACGAGTCAGCAAAGGTAGGCCTAGTTATATGTAGTTACACGATAAATCTTATTCGATTTTGCTAAAGTTCGGTAATTTAGAGGGAATACTTATTTGTTTTCGCCACATTTTACTCGGTAGCATAGCCCAGTGAAGAATCTAACACCGTTGCGCGTAGTCCCATGCGTACATTTTCTGTCTGTACGCGCAATGCCATTATAATGCGCGGTCGGTCGTTATGGACCCGGTCGGTGGGTTGGACACCTACCATACCCAGTTTTTTAATAAAGAGCCATACTTACATTTCTTGCAATGCAATGATAAAAACTGTAATTAAACTAATAGTAAAACACACCAAAAAAAAAACAAAAACAAAAATACAAACAAACTGGAGCAGCTGAGGAATAATTTACTTACCGGTATTCAATACCGGTACGTATATTTACTTGGATGTCAAAACGTAAAGCCATGCTTATTTATTTGCCCCTCTCCAGGCCAGGCCCAGGCGAGTACACATGCTACAGATACACAGAAAATGCAGTGTCAGTAGGGAAGTATCGCTACCCCGGTATTCCTTTCTACTGAGTTTGATAATGCCAATGGGCCGTACCAGTATGCAGTAATAGGGGATGCCGGTGGCTGTATTATCAATTATCCCAGCGTTTACTGTGCTGTACATACATACAGTCTGTACACCTTTTGCCTGAACTGGTATAGACCCTACGCCCTACAGCAGATACAGAAGAATTTTGACATTAGAAAACGTACGTTTTAGTTGCAGATACAAAACATCATCTACACACAAATAGATCTTACATTTAAGTTACAAGAAATGTCAGTGAGACAGTCGTTGTTAGGTTGGCCTTTAATTACTCTAAATAAGCGATGCTTCGTCGGCGGCCAGGCCAGACCACGGGCGCCGGGCTCTAACGTTACACAGCTCTTCGATGTGTTTTTCCTTCTCTAGAATATTATTTTACAATACCATGGTAATTATTGTACCACGTAAATCTCAAACTTACCCGACTTTGCTTTCAAAGCTGATAGCGATGCTGATTTTTTTTTAGTGTGATGTGATTTTTCAGTAACGTTAGCTTCGATGCTGTTTCTAGGTTTGCCGTCCACTTTCCTAGCTGCACATTCACAAGATGTAGTGTTTACGCTGGATGCTGTGGAGTACGGTATGTCATTACCGCGGTACGGTGTACGTGTGCACGCTGTACATCAGCTCCATGGTTGCAACATCACCAGCCCGAAATCACGGCAGCGAGCCATACACATTACATTCTCCTTGTACATGTATTGTAAATCTCCCAATACATGATTGGCGTCTATTGCAGTAGAGTTTGGTTCCATTAAACCTTCTGATCCAGTCGTATTTTTTTGAATGCGAGATTGATACATGTATAAAAAATACATGTAGTATAAAATCATAGTGTTAAATGTAAAAAATTACATTACAGTAATGTATGTATCATAATTAAAATTATAATTTGTCGTGATCTGCATTAATCATTGCTGAGAAGAAGTACAAGAAAAAAAATATAATATACAAAATACACAAAATGCGACTAAGATATCGGGCAGGATTGACGCCAAAATAAAGATGAACCTACTAGTACGGTACTATTTGCACGTTTTTGATGGTATCGGAGTCGAATTTTCATCGTAAATTCGTCTTCTTTCTTCGCATTTCTTCATTTTCATGTATATCATGTTTCAGTCATAAATGCAAATACATGATGTGATCGACTTTTTCATTTCACATTCTTGGTTTTTACAGTGTACATGGATTTTTTTTTTCTTCAAAGCTTAGTAACGTCGTTTTGATTCTATTTACACTAACTTTGAAAGTAAAAACTTGCCACATTGTTGGAGAACAATATGTTAACTATAAACAATGACATTGTATAGTGGATTGTAATCATTTAAACTTAAAGTTGTAGGGCTCATATAACCATCATTATTATTATCATAATTTATATAGTGATATCACTTATCATGGGGTAAGACACAACAACTATAACTTTCCTCCTAAAGTTGATCAAAGTCCATTCATTGCAGTTTGATCGATCTATAAACATATCAGTTTAAAACCTTTATGTTTTCAGGGTATATGTCTGCAACTATTTTGAAAGTGACGCTAGATGATTCGCCCAGTTTTGCTCAGCTGAAAGGAAGAGTTTTATTGCAAAATGAGCTTAAAAAGACCATCATCAGATAGAGCAAAATTAAACCTTTCCAATAATACCTCACTTGCAGTGGCGGATCCAGAGGGGCGCGCACCGTCCGGGCGCGCGCCGCCTCTTCGTTTTTTGCTAAAACAAAAGAAATTAAGAGAAAAAATGGGGGGGGGGGGGGCGAGCGCCCCCTTTAATTTTGTAAAGGTGCCTCCCCTTTACGGAATTCCTGGATCCGCCCCTGACTTGTGACATAACAAGGAATATTCTAGAAGTACTTAGATATCCTGTATTTTCTTATTATTTTCTTTGTTTTTAGCAGTGTTAGTCACAAATATCTCAACTTAACAAAAATGGAGTTAGCTCATTTTACGATAAAACTATTCAAATATTGTTCCGTAGGCATGGATAAAGACATCGCACTTGAACCTGGACCACTGAGCCGCACTGGTGTAGAGTCTTATCAAACTTAGCTACTTTAGCTTGATTTTCTTTTTGAGGGCATCCCCCTCCCCCTCAGGTGGTCTGCATGCATACACATAAATTCTTGTGCCAGATTCTTGGAAATAACCGAATGATGGAAATGGGTTAGAATTCTAACCCCCGATGGATTTTTTTTTCAGCCCATCAAATTCACCTCATCACAAGTTTTTACCATCAGGGAAGCTGGCAAAATTATTACCCCTAATTAAATGAAGATTGCCGAGGTGAAGGGTGCATGTGCATGTCCACCTTCACCACTTACAAGGACAGGAATAATATATCTTTCGGGACTTTCTCATGCTGAATATACACCCAAGAAGATGTCAAATTTCTTGGGTGGATAGTGCGAAAAGAAGACCCCGGGAGTTGACACTGTCCCTATTCGGGACCCTCTAATTTTCAGAATTGTTTGGAAAACTTTGAAAGCTACCCTTGGTGCAAAACCCCTGAGACCCATAACGATTTTCGGATTTTTTTTTTCCCTCAGAATTGAGCCCCTAAAGTAAAGATTTCCTGAATCGGGAACTCGGGCATGCGGCACTAATGACCACCTGAGTGCCTGGGGCCGATGGGCATCCAAACAGAACCTGGCAGAAGGCCTACATGGACAGAAGTTTCTTAGTGGTGATGTATAAATAAATGAAACTTTCCGATCTGTGTACTTCCACAGTCGCTGAGATAAACCGAACGATAATCATATACCGTTTGATTGCACCTTGCGGAAAAAACAAAACAAAATTGTGAATTGAAACTTTTAATTAAGATAAGTCGTTATTTTTCTAATTTAGGCCATTAATTGTTTTCACCATTTAAATCATGCAGGCTTTTTCTCTCATTTTGAAACATAAATTCCTGCGTGTCAATGATTAAAAGTGCGACCCTCCGTTAAAGCGAGGGTTGAAAAACGGTAGGCCCTATATACACGCAATCTCCCATGTTGATGGGCCTACACGTAATCTTGTCTTAAATTTAAGGAATGCCTGTTTTGTTTCTCCGCAATCTTATTATATAGATCTTGCGAGCAAAAATAAATTAATCACTCTTATTTTCAATCTTATAGAATAAGGCCTATAAATATGCCAATTCTACCTCTTAATTTGTTTTTCACTTTATGCCCCATCATATATAACACGAACTTCAGGGCCGGCGGAACGGGGGTGGGGTGGGGTGGGGGGGGGGGGGCTCGCCCCCCCCCCCACTTTTTTATTGCATCATACATTAGGTCGCCACTTTGGGCCCCCACTTTTTTTTCTCTTCTACCCCCCCCCCCCCCCCCTCCGGAAGAGCGTATCTCAGTGGCACTAGAAACAAAACAAAAAACATAGTATATATCAACCTTGAAGTGTGAGTGCGGTAAAGCTGGAGATCCTTTTTTTTTTTTTTTTTTTTTTTGCTTGTCAGCTGAAGAAACCCGGAAGTGGCACTCTACAGAATTACAGAAGTTTCGCTATTTTTTTTTTGTGTGTGTGTGTGTATTTTTTTTTTTTTTTTGTATTTTTTATAGCTGATGAAGCCCGGAACATCGTGGCGCCAGAAGTCCAAGTGGGCCCCCACTTTTGAAAACGTGGCGCCGGCCATGCGAACTTGTGACATGACGTTACGTCATAATTCTGTGTAGACAAGGATTGTGATTCCTACAGTTTCCATGTTTCTATTGCATTATATTCCAATACTCTTTTTTTTTTCTCCATCTCCCTCTCGCTCCCGAGGAAACTATTGATTTTCTAAGCTTGTTAATCTCAGCAGCTTTCTCCTGCTAAAATTAGTGGTTTTTTTTTGTCAAAAAACTACAAATAAACTAAAAATAATTATTCCCATGAACATCTTAATTTCTGTTTCATTCTCCTTTTACTTTCAACGCCATCTATCGTGATTTAGGGCCTATCATTTTGCTAACTTCAAAATTAGTAATCCCTTCTTTTGTCTCGTTTAAATCAATATTGTATGTAAATCAATTACCAGTTATGATAGAAACTTTCAATGCGTTCATATTGTTGTCATGATTATAAATGAAAGTAGAAAATCAAATATCAAAAATGAAAAAAAAAAAATCAGGCTCACACTAGTGCACTGACTTGCACAAAATATTACAGTACAGCCAAACTTTTTATTTCCGTTTAAGAATCTCATACATCAATATAGGAAAATAAGGCATTATCCGGCACAATTGAACGATACCTGCCTTGTAAAAACTAAATTTGTTGATTCAGTATTCTCTTTATTTTTATCAAAGTAAAGGAGTGCAGGAGTGAGAGTTCTTATCAACATTTTTGTTTTACTCGGCTGTTTTATTATTATTTTTTAATGTAAACAACTACCTAAAGTATCGCAGCATTGTATTGCATAATTATGCTTAGTTCGTAGCTCCATGGTTCACATGAATGTTATTTTCAACCAAAGAGTTTATTGGGATGAGTTGTGAGGAGAAAAATCTAAACTAATACACTGTATTACGTAAATAGATTATCAGCCCTAAAAATAAATAGGTCGGAACGCCCTCTTCGACATTACTTTTCAAGATGGCAGCGCCCTGTGGCTACCGTGTGCCTCTTCATGTCCCTCAGATGTTACGTTATTCTAGGTAAGAACTTAACTTTTGAGTGCAAACCCAACACCTCCATTGAGTCAAGGGGTTATGAACATTTTACTATTCGTCAGAACGATATATATCATGGTTAATCTTTCCAGAATGTGTACGTAATGATGACGGAATGAGGTGAGGTGGATTGGCAACCGCACCGCCGCACGCTGTACTGCTAGTGCTAGCCCTGTACTACAAGCAGGGAGGTAGCACCTCCCTGCTACAAGTACTGTAGTTTACCTACGTTATCCAACAGACACGATCACGACCGCCCAGCCAGCGCAGCGCAGCCGGAGCCAGGGCCAGGGCAGCAGGCAGTCAAGCTAGCACGGTAGCCCCCCCCCCCCCCCCCCCCTCCGGCGGCCCGGTGCTGCTGCACTGCAGCTTTTCACCGCTGTAGTGCAAAATTTACACTGTACAACGAGGGTCACGTGGACCCCTAACTGCGACCAGCCCCAACGCGTAGTGTTGGGGCTGGTCCCACATTTTATAACTGTGTAAAGTTTATGTAGAAGGAGCGCCCCGGGGTTAGTGGACCCCGATCGGGTGTTTGGCTGTGTGTTACTGTTGTCTAGGTGGGTAGTTTTGTATGCTGCAGTGCATTTTCAGCGGCTCTGTCTGTATGCATGTTGACTTTGAATGTGCATAGTGCCGTCTGAACTGTGTAGGGATATGGAAACTTATGGCAGGGTACATTACTTACATTAAATTACAATACAAATTTCTCTTCAATTTGATATGTGGAAGTTTACATTTTATGAGTAGAAATAACTGCGAAACACAGCCCGAACGCTTCTGTGTGGGGAAGGATGGTGGAGTATTGCGGTTAAATTTCAACTTAATTACTCAAAATTTCTTCAATTTGAATACTTACGTATTTGGTCCAATTGTTGATAACACTTGCCGTATGTGGAACGTTTTGCTCCTCCAGTAGTTCTTTTCTGAAAATATTGGAGATTTTAAATGATCCGGTCAAGAGGAATCTGTGAGAATGACAGCTGCTCCGTTCGATGGATTTGAAACCTGTGCGCATGCGCTAACCAGAGTGCAACGTAGTCTTATCAATCCCCTCTCTCTGAAAATCCGGACAAGAAACTACATTTGTACTTTCTTTTGTTACCTGGCCTCAGCTTTGAAATGCTGGTGTATGCATTTAAGGAAATTAAACAAAAGTTCAAATCACACTTTAAGGGCATAAATTTCCATTTGCAGATGAAACAAAGACCCAGCATTAGTGCTTCAAAATAGTTCTAAAATGTGAGTTAGGGATAGAAACAACCAATGTAAAAATATGAAACAGTATAATCGATGTTAGGTATTGTTAGATACGCAAAATGTGAACAATAGTTATAATGAAAATGTTTCCAGACTAAACCGTCTACAGTTATGGTTTAATGAGAAAAATAGTGATATCTCTTTATATTTTAGGCTTTATTCAAAAATGTTATATGGTAGGATGTTTTGTGATACAACTGACCTACACATATGCATCAAAAGAGATACCTTGAATATTTTTTAAATTACTTCTCCCAAAGGTAAACAGGACCTTTAACATGACAGTCATTTGTATCAGCTTGCTTAAAATCCACCTGGCAGTTTGGGTTAAATTTGCCACATTTAAGCCACAAATGTGCACTAGTGCGGTCAGTGGCGTATCTAGGGAAAACGGCGCCCGGGGCAAGCGCGAAAATTGCGCCCCTAATTTCTGAAAAAGTGTTCAACCCTATACCCATCCCGGTAGGGACTTTATTTGTTTGTTTGTTTGTTTGTTTTTATTTCCGTCTTCATATAAAAATACACACATTACAAGTTACATATACATTGCATATACGTACAGAAGAAACGGGGGATTGCCTGTTCAGTCATATTTTCAAAATATGTCTGTTCTTCCACATGGTCCCGATATAATACGCTTTAAACAAAGTCCATAGATATGCTTTTTCAAGCACTTAAAAGGGGTCTTTTCAGGGTGATTCAAATGTAATGAATTTTGATATGTTGTGGCGAGCGAGCGCAGCGAGCGAGCCAAAAATTTTTGCATTTCAGCTTACAAAACATGGAATACTTGACATGTTTTGCTAATCATAATTATCTTACAATATTTCCGCGTCATCATCACGTTTTGTTATTATCTCTCTTTTTTTTGGTAAATTTTGGCGAGCGAGCGCAGCGAGCGAGCCAAAAATTTTTGCATTTCAGCTTACAAAACATGGAATTCTTGTCATTTTTTGCTAATCATAATTATCTTACAATATTTCCGCGTCATCATCACGTTTTGTTATTATCTCTTCTTTTTTTTGGGTAAATTTTGGCGAGCGAGCGCAGCGAGCGAGCCGGAAAATTTTGTATTTCAGCTTACAAAACTTGGAATTCTTGTCATTTTTTGCTTATCAAATCTTACAATTCTAATCAAGCTATAGTGACGACCTTATAGATAACGACTTATACTAACAAACTGAGGACTTGAAAAAATACTCTAAATTAGTACGAGCGAGTGAGCCGAAATTTGTATATTTCCGCGTCATCATTACGTTATGTTCTTATCTTTTTTATTTGTTTTTTTCCGCCCCCCCACGTATGTTCGAAACCGTTGGCGTCCTCTTTTGATCCAATCGGCGATCGCTTCAGAACGAATGAAATTGCAGCCGCTGCTCCGTGTAACATTTTTCCTGCTAAATATAAAATGACACGTGTGAACACGATAGACATTGTCATTTTGTCCGCGTCATCGTCACGTTTTGTTCTTATCTTTGTCTTCCTTTTTTTTTTTGGATAAATTTTGGCGAGCGAGCGTAGCGAGCGAGCTGAAAATTTTTGTATTTCAGCTTACAAAACAGGGAACTCTTGTCATTTTTTGCGTATTAAATCTTACAATTCTAATCAAGATATAGTGACGACCTTATAGATGACAATTTATGCCAACAAACTGAAGACTTGAAAAAATACTCTAAATTAGTACGAGCGAGTGAGCCGA